>NW_027511741.1:0-21963 GCF_048772815.1 Callospermophilus lateralis | reverse complement strand
TCCCACTTGTTTCACCCAAATTTTGTTCTTCTAGGTTGAAGCGTTCGTCTACAGTAGTCGTTTTTATATTTAGGTTTCCCTCTGTTCTCTTCTATATAGATAGATGAATTTGGAACTCTAAATCCAACATGGTTTATAGTCGCTCTTTGAAACTTGACAAAAAAAAGTAGTTCTCAGTTTTGTCTCTATGGTTTGTTTCCTCTTCAAGTAGCCCTAAGCAGAGACTGTGGAAAAGCACTTTTCATTGAAATGGGTTGCCAAGCTTCCAAAAAAATAACGAGTTCTCGAAATACTCGCAAATATTTTTTCACCCTATTTTGATGATACTTGGTGGTAATGATCGGTACACAAATCCCACTTGACTCACCAAATTTTGTTCTTCTAGGTTGAAGCATTCTTTTACAGTAGCAGTTTTTATATGTAGGTTTCACTCTCTTCTCTCTTATATAGATAGATGAATTTGGAACTCTTAATCCGACATGGTTTGTAGTAGCTCTTTGAAACTTGACAAAATAAAGGAGTTCTAAGTTTTGTCTCTACGGTTTTTTCCTATTCAAGTAGCCCTAGGCACAGACTGTGGAAAAGCTGTTTCATTGAGAGGGGTTGCCAAGCTGCTAAGAAATAACGAGTTTCCGAAATACCAGCAAATATTTTTTCAACCAATCTTGATGATACTTGGTGGTAATGATCAGTCCACAAATCCCACTTGGCTCACCAAATTATGTTATTCTAGGTTGAAGTGTTCGTCTACAGTAGTCGTTTTTACATTTAGGTTTCCCTCTGTTCTCTCCTATATATTATGATAGATGAATTTGGAACTCTAAATCCAACTTGGTTTGTAGTAGCTCTTTGAACCTTGGACAAAATAAAGGAGTTCTCAGTTTTGCCTCTATGGTTTGTTTCGTACTCAAGTAGCCCTAAGCAGAGACTGTGGAAAAGCACTTTCATTGAAAGGGTTGCCAAGCTTCCAAGAAATAACGAGTTTCCAAAATACCAGCAAATATTTTTTCACCCAATCTTGATGATACTTGGTGGTAATGATGGGGACACAAACCCCACTTGACTCACCAAATTTTGTTCTTCTAGGTTGAAGAGTTCTTTTACAATAGCACTTTATATTTTTAGGTTTCACTCTGTTCTCTCCTATATAGATAGATGAGTTTGGAACTCTAAATCCAACATGGTTTGTAGTAGCTCTTTGAAACTTGACAAAAAAAGTAGTTCTCAGTTTTGTCTCTATGGGTTGTTTTTTTCTTCAAGCAGCCCTAAGCAGAGACTGTGGAAAAGCACTTTCATTAAAAGGGGTTGCCAGGCTTCCAAAAATAACGAGATCCCGAAATACCCGCAAATATTTTTTTCACCAATCTTGATGATACTTGGTGGTAATGATGGGGACACAAACCCCACTTGACTCACCAAATTTTGTTCTTCTAGGTTGAAGAGTTCTTTTACAATAGCACTTTATATTTTTAGGTTTCACTCTGTTCTCTCCTAATAGATAGATGAATTTGGAACTCTAAATCCAACATGGTTTGGAGAAGCTCTTTGAAACTTGAGAAAATAAAGGAATTCTAAGTTTTGTCTCTATTATTTGTTTCCTCTTCAAGTAGCCTAAGCAGAACCTGTGGATAAGCACTTTCATTGAAAGGGGTTGCCAAGCTTCCAAGAAATTACGAATTTCCGAAATACCAGCAAATATTTTTTCACCCAATCTTGATGATACGTGGTGGTAATGATCAGTACAAAAATCCCACTTGGCTCACCAAATTTTGTTCTTCTACGTTGAAGCGTTCGTTTACAGTAGCAGGTTTTATTTTTAGGTTTCTCTCTGTTCTCTCCTATATAGATAGATTAATTTGGAACTCTTAATCCAACATGGTTTGTAGTAGCTCTTTGAAACTTGACAAAATAAAGGAGTTCACACTTTTGTCTCTACGGTTTGTTACCTATTCAAGTAGCCCTAGGCACAGACTGTGGAAAAGCACTTTAATTGAGAGGGGTTGCCAAGCTTCTAAGAAATAACGAGATCCCGAAATACCCGCAAGTATTTTTTCACCCAATCTTGACGATACTTGGTGGAAATGATCAGTACACAAATCCCACTTGGCTCACCAAATTTTGTTCTTCTAGGTTGAAGTGTTCGTCTACAGTAGCAGTTTTATATTTAGGTTTCACTCTGTTCTCTCCTAGGTAGATAGATGAATTTGGAACTCTAAATCCAACAAGGTTTGTAGTAGCTCTTCGAAACTTGACATAATAAAGGAGTTCTCAGGTTTGTCTCTATAATTTGATTCCTCTTCAAGTAGCCCTAAGCAGAGACTGTGGAAAAGCACTTTCATTGAAATGGGTTGCCAAGCTTCCAAGAAATTACGAGTTTCCGAAATACCAGCAAATATTTTTTCACCCAATCTGGATGATACGTGGTCGTAATGACAAGGACACAAATCCACTTGGCCCACCAAATTTTGTTCTTCTAGGTTGAAGCATTCGTTTACAGTAGCAGTTTATATTTTTAGGTTTCCCTCTGTTCTCTCCTATATAGATAGATGAATTTGGAACTCTAAATCCAACATGGTTTGTAGTAGCCCTTTGAAACTTGACAAAATAAAGGAGTTCTCAGTTTTGTCTCTATGGTTGTTTCCTCTTCAAGTAGCCCTAGGCACAGAGTGTGGAAAAGCACTTTCATTGAGAGGGGTTGCCAAGCTTCTAAGAAATAACGAGTTTCTGAAATACCAGCAAGTATTTTTTCACCCAATCTTGATGATACTTGGTGGTAATGATCAGTACACAAATCCCACTTGGCTCACCAAATTTTGTTCTTCTAGGTGGAAGTGTTCGTTTACAGTTGCAGTTTTTATTTTTGGTTTCACTCTGTTCTCTACTATATAGATAGATGAAATTGGAACTCTAAATCCAACATGGTTTGTAGTAGCTCTTTGAAACTTGACAAAATAAAGGACTTTCTCAGTTTTGTCTCTATGGTTTGTTTCCTCTTCAAGTAGCCCTAGGCACAGACTTTGGAAAAGCACATTAATTGAGAGGGGTTGCCAAGCTTCTAAGAAATAAAGAGTTTCCGAAATAACCAGCAAATATTTTTTCACCCAATCTTGATGATACTTGGTGGTAATGATCGGGAAACAAATCCCACTTGGCTCCCCAAATTATGTTCTTCTAGGTTGAAGCGTTCGTCTACAGTAGTCGTTTTTATATTTAGGTTTCCCTCTGTTCTCTACTACATAGATAGATGAATTTGGACCTCTAAATCCAACTTGGTTTGTAGTCGCTCTTTGAAACTTGACAAAATAAAGGAGTTCTCAGTTTTGTTTTATGGTTTGTTTCCTCTTCAAGTAGCCCTAAGCAGAGACTGTGGAAAAGCACTTTAATTGAAAGGGGTTGCCAAGCTTCCAAGAAATAACGAGTTTCCGAAATACCGGCAAATATTTTTTCACCCAAACTTGATGATACTTGGTGGTAATGATCGGTACACAAATCCCACTTGACTCATCAAATTTTGTTCTTCTAGCTTGAAGCATTCTATTACAGCAGCAGTTTATATTTTTAGGTTTCCCTCTGTTCTCTCCTATATAGATAGATGAATTTGGAACTCTAAATCCAACATGGTTTGTAGTAGCTCTTTGAAACTTGACAAAAAAAAAGTAGTTCTCAGTTTTGTCTCTATGGTTTGTTTTTTCTTCAAGTAGCCCTAAGCAGAGACTGTGGAAAAATCACTTTCATTAAAAGGGGTTGCCATGCTTCCAATAAATTACGAGTGTCCGAAATACCAGCAAGTATTTTTTTCACCCAATCTTGATGATACGTGGTCGTAATGACAAGTACACAAATCCCACTTGGCTCACCAAATTTTGTTCTTCTAGGTGGAAGCGTTCGTTTACAGTTGCAGTTTTTATTTTTGGTTTTACTCTGTTCTCTCCTATATAGATAGATGAATTTGGAACTCTAAATCCAACATGGTTTGTAGTAGCTCTTTGAAACTTTGCAAAATAAAGGAGTTCTCCGTTTTTTCTCTAGGGTTTGTTTCCTCTTCAAGTAGCCCTAGGCACAGACTTTGGAAAAGTACTTTCATTGAGATGGGTTGCCAAGCTTCTAAGAAATAACAAGTTTCTGAAATACCAGCAAATATTTTTTCACCCAATCTTGATGATACTTGGTGGTAATGATCAGTACACAAATCCCACTTGGTTCACCAAATTTTGTTCTTCTAGGTTGAAGCGTTCGTCTACAGTAGTCGTTTTTATATTTAGGTTTCCCTCTGTTCTCTTCTATATAGATAGATGAATTTGGAACTCTAAATCCAACATGGTTTATAGTCGCTCTTTGAAACTTGACAAAAAAAAGTAGTTCTCAGTTTTGTCTCTATGGTTTGTTTCCTCTTCAAGTAGCCCTAAGCAGAGACTGTGGAAAAGCACTTTCATTGAAATGGGTTGCCAAGCTTCCAAAAAATAACGAGTTCTCGAAATACTCGCAAATATTTTTTCACCCTATTTTGATGATACTTGGTGGTAATGATCGGTACACAAATCCCACTTGACTCACCAAATTTTGTTCTTCTAGGTTGAAGCATTCTTTTACAGTAGCAGTTTTTATATGTAGGTTTCACTCTCTTCTCTCTTATATAGATAGATGAATTTGGGAACTCTTAATCCGACATGGTTTGTAGTAGCTCTTTGAAACTTGACAAAATAAAGGAGTTCTAAGTTTTGTCTCTACGGTTTTTTCCTATTCAAGTAGCCCTAGGCACAGACTGTGGAAAAGCTGTTTCATTGAGAGGGGTTGCCAAGCTGCTAAGAAATAACGAGTTTCCGAAATACCAGCAAATATTTTTTCAACCAATCTTGATGATACTTGGTGGTAATGATCAGTCCACAAATCCCACTTGCCTCACCAAATTATGTTATTCTAGGTTGAAGTGTTCGTCTACAGTAGTCGTTTTTACGTTTAGGTTTCCCTCTGTTCTCTCCTATATATTATGATAGATGAATTTGGAACTCTAAATCCAACTTGGTTTGTAGTAGCTCTTTGAACCTTGACAAAATAAAGGAGTTCTCAGTTTTGCCTCTATGGTTTGTTTCGTACTCAAGTAGCCCTAAGCAGAGACTGTGGAAAAGCACTTTCATTGAAAGGGGTTGCCAAGCTTCCAAGAAATAACGAGTTTCCAAAATACCAGCAAATATTTTTTTCACCCAATCTTGATGATACTTGGTGGTAATGATGGGGACACAAACCCCACTTGACTCACCAAATTTTGTTCTTCTAGGTTGAAGAGTTCTTTTACAATAGCACTTTATATTTTTAGGTTTCACTCTGTTCTCTCCTATATAGATAGATGAGTTTGGAACTCTAAATCCAACATGGTTTGTAGTAGCTCTTTGAAACTTGACAAAAAAAGTAGTTCTCAGTTTTGTCTCTATGGGTTGTTTTTTCTTCAAGCAGCCCTAAGCAGAGACTGTGGAAAAGCACTTTCATTAAAAGGGGTTGCCAGGCTTCCAAAAAATAACGAGATCCCGAAATACCCGCAAATATTTTTTCACCCAATCTTGATGATACTTGGTGGTAATGATGGGGACACAAACCCCACTTGACTCACCAAATTTTGTTCTTCTAGGTTGAAGAGTTCTTTTACAATAGCACTTTATATTTTTAGGTTTCACTCTGTTCTCTCCTATATAGATAGATGAATTTGGAACTCTAAATCCAACATGGTTTGGAGTAGCTCTTTGAAACTTGAGAAAATAAAGGAATTCTAAGTTTTGTCTCTATTATTTGTTTCCTCTTCAAGTAGCCCTAAGCAGAACCTGTGGATAAGCACTTTCATTGAAAGGGGTTGCCAAGCTTCCAAGAAATTACGAATTTCCGAAATACCAGCAAATATTTTTTCACCCAATCTTGATGATACGTGGTGGTAATGATCAGTACAAAAATCCCACTTGGCTCACCAAATTTTGTTCTTCTACGTTGAAGCGTTCGTTTACAGTAGCAGGTTTTATTTTTAGGTTTCTCTCTGTTCTCTCCTATATAGATAGATTAATTTGGAACTCTTAATCCAACATGGTTTGTAGTAGCTCTTTGAAACTTGACAAAATAAAGGAGTTCACACTTTTGTCTCTACGGTTTGTTACCTATTCAAGTAGCCCTAGGCACAGACTGTGGAAAAGCACTTTAATTGAGAGGGGTTGCCAAGCTTCTAAGAAATAACGAGATCCCGAAATACCCGCAAGTATTTTTTCACCCAATCTTGATGATACTTGTTGGTAATGATCGGGAAACAAATCCCACTTGGCTCCCCAAATTATGTTCTTCTAGGTTGAAGTGTTCGTCTACAGTAGCAGTTTTTATATTTAGGTTTCACTCTGTTCTCTCCTAGGTAGATAGATGAATTTGGAACTCTAAATCCAACAAGGTTTGTAGTAGCTCTTCGAAACTTGACATAATAAAGGAGTTCTCAGGTTTGTCTCTATAATTTGATTCCTCTTCAAGTAGCCCTAAGCAGAGACTGTGGAAAAGCACTTTCATTGAAATGGGTTGCCAAGCTTCCAAGAAATTACGAGTTTCCGAAATACCAGCAAATAATTTTTTCACCCAATCTGGATGATACGTGGTCGTAATGACAAGGACACAAATCCCACTTGGCCCACCAAATTTTTTTCTTCTAGGTTGAAGCATTCGTTTACAGTAGCAGTTTATATTTTTAGGTTTCCCTCTGTTCTCTCCTATATAGATAGATGAATTTGGAACTCTAAATCCAACATGGTTTGTAGTAGCCCTTTGAAACTTGACAAAATAAAGGAGTTCTCAGTTTTGTCTCTATGGTTGTTTCCTCTTCAAGTAGCCCTAAGCAGAGACTGTGGAAAAATCACTTTCATTAAAAGGGGTTGCCATGCTTCCAATAAATTACGAGTGTCCGAAATACCAGCAAGTATTTTTTCACCCAATCTTGATGATACGTGGTCGTAATGACAAGTACACAAATCCCACTTGGCTCACCAAATTTTGTTCTTCTAGGTGGAAGCGTTCGTTTACAGTTGCAGTTTTTATTTTTGGTTTTACTCTGTTCTCTCCTATATAGATAGATGAATTTGGAACTCTAAATCCAACATGGTTTGTAGTAGCTCTTTGAAACTTTGCAAAATAAAGGAGTTCTCCGTTTTGTCTCTAGGGTTTGTTTCCTCTTCAAGTAGCCCTAGGCACAGACTTTGGAAAAGTACTTTCATTGAGATGGGTTGCCAAGCTTCTAAGAAATAACAAGTTTCTGAAATACCAGCAAATATTTTTTCACCCAATCTTGATGATACTTGGTGGTAATGATCAGTACACAAATCCCACTTGGTTCACCAAATTTTGTTCTTCTAGGTTGAAGCGTTCGTCTACAGTAGTCGTTTTTATATTTAGGTTTCCCTCTGTTCTCTTCTATATAGATAGATGAATTTGGAACTCTAAATCCAACATGGTTTATAGTCGCTCTTTGAAACTTGACAAAAAAAAGTAGTTCTCAGTTTTGTCTCTATGGTTTGTTTCCTCTTCAAGTAGCCCTAAGCAGAGACTGTGGAAAAGCACTTTCATTGAAATGGGTTGCCAAGCTTCCAAAAAATAACGAGTTCTCGAAATACTCGCAAATATTTTTTCACCCTATTTTGATGATACTTGGTGGTAATGATCGGTACACAAATCCCACTTGACTCACCAAATTTTGTTCTTCTAGGTTGAAGCATTCTTTTACAGTAGCAGTTTTTATATGTAGGTTTCACTCTCTTCTCTCTTATATAGATAGATGAATTTGGAACTCTTAATCCGACATGGTTTGTAGTAGCTCTTTGAAACTTGACAAAATAAAGGAGTTCTAAGTTTTGTCTCTACGGTTTTTTCCTATTCAAGTAGCCCTAGGCACAGACTGTGGAAAAGCTGTTTCATTGAGAGGGGTTGCCAAGCTGCTAAGAAATAACGAGTTTCCGAAATACCAGCAAATATTTTTTCAACCAATCTTGATGATACTTGGTGGTAATGATCAGTCCACAAATCCCACTTGGCTCACCAAATTATGTTATTCTAGGTTGAAGTGTTCGTCTACAGTAGTCATTTTTACATTTAGGTTTCCCTCTGTTCTCTCCTATATATTATGATAGATGAATTTGGAACTCTAAATCCAACTTGGTTTGTAGTAGCTCTTTGAACCTTGACAAAATAAAGGAGTTCTCAGTTTTGCCTCTATGGTTTGTTTCGTACTCAAGTAGCCCTAAGCAGAGACTGTGGAAAAGCACTTTCATTGAAAGGGGTTGCCAAGCTTCCAAGAAATAACGAGTTTCCAAAATACCAGCAAATATTTTTTCACCCAATCTTGATGATACTTGGTGGTAATGATGGGGACACAAACCCCACTTGACTCACCAAATTTTGTTCTTCTAGGTTGAAGAGTTCTTTTACAATAGCACTTTATATTTTTAGGTTTCACTCTGTTCTCTCCTATATAGATAGATGAGTTTGGAACTCTAAATCCAACATGGTTTGTAGTAGCTCTTTGAAACTTGACAAAAAAAGTAGTTCTGAGTTTTGTCTCTATGGGTTGTTTTTTCTTCAAGCAGCCCTAAGCAGAGACTGTGGAAAAGCACTTTCATTAAAAGGGGTTGCCAGGCTTCCAAAAAATAACGAGATCCCGAAATACCCGCAAATATTTTTTCACCCAATCTTGATGATACTTGGTGGTAATGATGGGGACACAAACCCCACTTGACTCACCAAATTTTGTTCTTCTAGGTTGAAGAGTTCTTTTACAATAGCACTTTATATTTTTAGGTTTCACTCTGTTCTCTCCTATATAGATAGATGAATTTGGAACTCTAAATCCAACATGGTTTGGAGTAGCTCTTTGAAACTTGAGAAAATAAAGGAATTCTAAGTTTTGTCTCTATTATTTGTTTCCTCTTCAAGTAGCCCTAAGCAGAACCTGTGGATAAGCACTTTCATTGAAAGGGGTTGCCAAGCTTCCAAGAAATTACGAATTTCCGAAATACCAGCAAATATTTTTTCACCCAATCTTGATGATACGTGGTGGTAATGATCAGTACAAAAATCCCACTTGGCTCACCAAATTTTGTTCTTCTACGTTGAAGCGTTCGTTTACAGTAGCAGGTTTTATTTTTAGGTTTCTCTCTGTTCTCTCCTATATAGATAGATTAATTTGGAACTCTTAATCCAACATGGTTTGTAGTAGCTCTTTGAAACTTGACAAAATAAAGGAGTTCACACTTTTGTCTCTACGGTTTGTTACCTATTCAAGTAGCCCTAGGCACAGACTGTGGAAAAGCACTTTAATTGAGAGGGGTTGCCAAGCTTCTAAGAAATAACGAGATCCCGAAATACCCGCAAATATTTTTTCACCCAATCTTGACGATACTTGGTGGAAATGATCAGTACACAAATCCCACTTGGCTCACCAAATTTTGTTCTTCTAGGTTGAAGTGTTCGTCTACAGTAGCAGTTTTTATATTTAGGTTTCACTCTGTTCTCTCCTACGTAGATAGATGAATTTGGAACTCTAAATCCAACAAGGTTTGTAGTAGCTCTTCGAAACTTGACATAATAAAGGAGTTCTCAGGTTTGTCTCTATAATTTGATTCCTCTTCAAGTAGCCCTAAGCAGAGACTGTGGAAAAGCACTTTCATTGAAATGGGTTGCCAAGCTTCCAAGAAATTACGAGTTTCCGAAATACCAGCAAATAATTTTTCACCCAATCTTGATGATACTTGGTGGTAATGATCAGTACACAAATCCCACTTGGCTCATCAAATTTTGTTCTTCTAGGTTGAAGCGTTCGTCTACAGTAGTCGTTTTTATATTTAGGTTTCCCTCTGTTCTCTCCTATATAGATAGATGAATTTGGAACTCTAAATCCACATGGTTTGTAGTAGCTCTTTGAAACTTGACAAAATAAAGGAATTCTAAGTTTGGTCTCTATTATTTGTTTCCTCTTCAAGTAGCCCTAAGCAGAAACTGTGGAAAAGCACTTTCATTGAAAGGGGTTTCCAAGCTTCCAAGAAATTAAGAGTTTCCGAAATACCAGCAAATATTTTTTCACCCAATCTTGATGATACGTGGTGGTAAGGATCGGTATAAAAATCTTACTTGGCTCACCAAAGTTTGTTCTTCTAGGTTGAAGCATTCGATTACAGTAGCAGTTTTTATTTTTAGGTTTCCCTCTGTTCTCTCCTATATAGATAGATGAATTTGGAACTCTTAATACAACATGGTTTGTAGTAGCTCTTTGAAACTTGACAAAATAAAGGAGTTCTCAGTTTTGTCTCTACGTTTTGTTTCCTATTCAAGTAGCCCTAGGCACAGACTGTGGAAAAGCACTTTCATTGAGAGCGGTTGCCAAGCTTCCAAGAAATAAGGAGTTTCCAAAACACCAGCAAATATTTTTTCACCCAATCTTGATGATACTTATTGGTAATGATCGGTACACAAATCGAACTTGATTCACCAAATTTTGTTCTTCTAGGTTGAAGCTTTCTTTTACAGTAGCAGTTTATATTTTAGGTGTCCCTCTGTTCTCTACTATTTAGATAGATGAATTTGGAACTGTAAATCCAACATGGTTTGTAGTAGCTCTTTGAAACTTGAAAAAATAAAGGAATTCTCAGTTTTGTCTCTATGATTTGTTTCCTATTTCAAGTAGCCCTAAGCAGAGACTGTGGAAAAAGCACTTTCATTGAAAGGGGTTGCCAAGCTTCCAAGAAATTACGAGTTTCCGAAATACCAGCAAATATTTTTCGACCCAAACTTGATGATACGTGGTGGTAATGACAAATACACAAATCCCAATGGCTCACCAAATTTTGTTCTTCTAGTTTTGAAGCGTTCGTTTACAGTTGCAGTTTATATTTTTAGGTTTCACTCTGTTCTCTCCGATATAGATACATGACTTTGAAACTCTAAAATCCAACATGGTTTGTAGTAGCTCTTTGAAATTTGACAAATAAAGGAGTTTCTCAGTTTTGTCTCTATGGTTTGTTTCCTCTTCAAGTAGCCCTAGGCACCGACTGTGGAAAAGCACTTTCATTGAGAGGGGTTTCCAAGCTTCTAAAAAATAACGAGTTTCCGCAATACCAGTAAATATTTTCACCCAATCTTGATGATACTTGGTGGTAATGACAAGTACACAAATCCCACTTGGCTCACCAGATTTTGTTCTTCTAGGTTTAAGCGCTCGTCTACAGTAGCAGTTTTTATATTTAGGTTTCACTCTGTTCTCTCGTATATAGATAGATGAATTAGGAACTCTAAATCCAACATGGTTTGTAGTAGTGCTTTGAAATTTGACAAAATAAAGTAGTTCTCAGTTTTCTCTCTATGGTTTGTTTCCTCTTCAAGTATCCCTAAGCAGAGACTGTGGAAAAGCACTTTGATTGAAAGGGGTTGCCAAGCTTCCAAGAAATTACGAGTTTCCGAAATACCAGCAAATATTTTTTAACCCAATCTTGATGATACGTAGTGGTAATGATCGGTACACAAATCCCACTTATCTCACCAAATTTTGTTCTTCTAGGTTGAAGAGTTCTTTTACAATAGCACTTTATATTTTTAGGTTTTCCCTCTGTTCTCTCCCATATAGATAGATGAATTTGGAACTCTAAATCCAACATGGTTTGTAGTAGCTCTTTGAAACTTGACAAAATAAAGGAGTTCTCACTTTTGTATCTATGGTTTGTTTCCTCTTCAAGTAGCCCTAGGCACAGACTGTGGAAAAGCACTTTCATTGAGAGATTTGCCAAGCTTCCAAGAAATAACAAGTTTCCGAAACACCAGCAAATATTGTTTCACAAAATCTTCATGTTCCGTGGTGGTAATGATCGGTACACAAATCCCACTTGGCTCACCAAATTTTGTTCTTCTAGGTTGAAGCGTTCGTTTACAGTAGCAGTTTTTATTTTTAGGTTTCTCTCTGTTCTCTCCTATATAGATAGATGAATTTGGAACTCTAAATCCAACATGGTTTGTACTAGTGCTTTGAAATTTGACAAAATAAAGTAGTTCTCAGTTTTCTCTCTATGGTTTGTTTCCTCTTCAAGTATCCCTAAGCAGAGACTTGGAAAAGCACTTTCATTGAAAGGGGTTGCCAATCTTCCAAGAAAATACGAGTTTCCGAAATAGGAGCAAATATTTTTTTGACCCAATCTTGATGATACAAGGTGGTAATGATCAGTACACAAATCCCACTTGGCTCACCAAATTTTGTTCTTCTAGGTTGAAGCGTTCGTTTACAGTAGCAGTTTTTATATTTAGGTTTCCCTCTGTTCTCTCTTTTATACATATATGAATTTGGAACTCTAAATCCAACATGGATTTTAGTAGCTCTTTGAAAGTAGACAAAATAAAGGAGTTCTCTGTTTTGTCTCTATGGTTTGTTTCCTCTTCAAGTAGCAATGCGCACAGACTGTGGAAAAGCACTTTAATTGAGAGGGGTTGCCAAGCTTCTAAGAAATAACGAGTTTCTGAAATACCAGCAAATATTTTTTCACCTAATCTTGATGACACTTGGTTGTAATGATCGGTACACAAATCCCATTTGGTTCACCAAATTTTGTTTCTAGGGTGAAGCGTTCGTCTACAGTAGAAGTTTTTATATTTAGGTTTCCCTCTGTTTTCTCCTGTATAGATAGATGAATTTGGAACTCTAAATCCAACATGGTTTGTAGTAGATCTTTGAAACTTGACAAAAAAAATAGTTCTCAGTTTTGTCTCTATGGTTTGTTTCCTCTTCAAGTCTCCCTAAGGAGAGAGTGTGGAAAAGCACTTTCATTGAAAGGGGTTGCCAAGCTTCCAAGAAATTACGAGTTTCCGAAATACCAGCAAATATTTTTTCACCCAATCTGGATGATACGTGGTGGTAATGACAGGTTCACAAATCCCACTTGGCTCACCAAATTTTGTTCTTCTAGGTTTAAGCGTTCGTTTACAGTAGCAGTTTTTATTTTTAGGTTTCACTCTGTTCTCTCTTATATAGATAAATGAATTTGGAACTCTAAATCCAACATGGTTTGTAGTAGCTCTTTAAAAGTTGACAAAATTAAGGAGTTCTCAGTTTTGTCTCTATGGTTTGTTTCCTCTTCAAGTAGCCCTAGGCACAGACTGTGGAAAAGCACTTTCATTGAGAGGGGTTGCCAAGCTTCTAAGAAATAACGAGTTTCCGAAATACCAGCAAATATTCTTTCACCCAATCTTGATGATACGTGGTGGTAATGACAAGGACACTAATCCCACTTGGCTCACCAAATTTTGTTCTTCTAGGTTGAAGCATTCGTTTACGGTAGCAGTTTTTATTTTCTGGTTTCACTCTGTTCTCTCCTATATAGTTAGATGAAGTTGGAACTCTAAATCCAACATGGTTTCTAGTAGCTCTTTGAAACTTGACAAAATAAAGGAGTTCTCCGTTTTGTCTCTATGGTTTGTTTCATCTCAAGTAGCCCTAGGAACATACTGTGGAAAAGCACTTTCATTTGAGGGGTTACCAAGCTTCTAAGAAATAAGGAGTTTCCGAAATACCAGCAAATACTTTTTGACCCAATCTTGATGATACTTGGTGGTAATTATCAGTACACAAATCTCACCTGCTTCACCATATTTTGTTCTTCTAGGTTGAAGCGTTCGTCTACAGTAGCAGTTTTTATATTTAGGTTTCCCTCTGTTCTCTCCTATATAGATAGATGAATTTGGAACTCTAAATCCAACATGGTTTGTAGTAGCTCTTTGAAACTTGACAAAATAAAGGAGTTCTCGGTTTTGTCTCTATGGTTTGTTTCCTCTTCAAGTAGCCCTAGGCACAGACTGTGGAAAAGCACTTTCATTGAGAGGGGTTGCAAAGCTTCTAAGAAATAACGAGTTTCCGAAATACCAGCAAATATTTTTTCACCCAATCTTGATGATACTTGGTGGTAATGATCAGTATAGAAATCCCAATTGCCTCACCAAATTTTGTTCTTCTAGGTTGAAGTGTTCGTCTATAGTAGCAGTTATTATATTTAGGTTTCACTCTGTTCTCTCCTATATAGATAGATGAATTTGGATCTCTAAATCCAACATGGTTTGTAGTAGCTCTTTGAAACTTGACAAAATAAAGGAGTTCTCGGTTTTGACTCTACGGTTTCTTTCCTCTTCAAGTAGCCCTAGGCACAGACTGTGGAAAAGCACTTTCATTGAGAGGGGTTGCCAAGCTTCTAAGAAATAACGAGTTTCCGAAATACCAGCAAATATTCTTTCACCCAATCTTGATGATACGTGGTGGTAATGAAAAGGACACTAATCCCACATGACTCACCAAATTTTGTTCTTCTAGGTTGAAGCGTTCGTTTACAGTAGCATTTTTTATTTTCAGGTTTCACTCTGTTCTCTCCTATATAGTTAGATGAAGTTGGAACTCTAAATCCAACATTGTTTCTAGTAGCTCTTTGAAACTTGACAAAATAAAGGAGTTCGCAGTTTTGTCTCTATGGTTTGTTTCCTCTTCAAGTAGCCCTAGGCACAGACTGTGGAAAATCACTTTCATATAGAGGGGTTGCCACGCTTCTAAGAAATAACGAGTTCCCGAAATACCAGCAAATATTTTTGCACCCAATCTTGATGATACTTGGTGGTAATGATCAGTACACAAATCCCACTTTGCTCACCAAATTTGGTTCTTCTAGGTTGAAGCGTTCGTCTAGTGTAGCAGTTTTTATATTCAGGTTTCCCTCTGTTCTCTCCCATATAGAATGATGAATTTGGAACTCTAAATCCAACATGGTTTGTAGTAGCTCTTTGACTTGACAAAATAAAGAAGTTCTCAGTTTTGTCTCTATGGTTTGTTTCCTCTTCAAGTAGCCCTAAGCAGAGACTGTGGAAAAGCACTTTCATTGAAGGGGTTGCCAAGCTTTTAAGAAATAACGAGTTTACAAATACCAGCAAATATTTTTTTCACGCAATCTTGATGATACGTGGTGGTAATCATCAGTGCACAAATCCCACTTGACTCACCAAATTTTGTTCTTCTATGTTGAAGCGTTCTTTTACAGTAGCAGTTTTTATTTTTACGTTTCACTCTTTTCTCTCCTATATAGATAGATGAATTTGGAACTCTAAATCCAACATGGTTTGTAGTAGCTCTTTGAAACTTGACAAAATAAAGGAGTTCTCAGTTTTGTCTCTATGGTTTGTTTCCTCTTCAGTAGCCCTAGGCACAAACTGTGCTAAAGCACTTTCATTGAAAGGGGTTGCCAAGCTTCCAATAAATTACGAGTTTCCGAAATACCAGCAAATATTTCTTCACCCAATCTGGATGATACGTAGTGGTAATGACAAGTACACAAATCCCACTTGGCTCACCAAATTTTGTTCTTCTAGGTTGAAGCGTTTGTTTACAGTAGCATTTTTTTATTTTTAGGATTCACTCTGTTCTCTTCTATATAGATAGATGAATTTGGAACTCTAAATCCAACATGGTTTGTAGTAGCTCTTTGAAACTTGATAAAATAAAGGAGTTCTCATTTTTGTCTCTTGGTTTCTTTCCTCTTCAAGTGGCCCTAGGCACAGACTGTGGAAAAGCACTTTCATTGAGAGGTGTTTCGAAGCTTCTAAGAAATAACGATTTTCTGAAATACCAGAAAATATTTGTTCACCCAATCTTGATGATACGTGGTGGTAATGATCAGTAAAGAAATCCCACTTGGCTCACCAAATTTTGCTCTTCTAGGTTGAAGCGTTCGTCTACAGTAGCAGGTTTTATATTTAGGTTTCCCTCTCTTCTCTCCTATCTAGATAGATGAATTTGGAACTCTAAATGCAACATGGTTTGTTGTAGCTCTTTGAAACTTGACAAAATAAAGGAGTTCTCAGTTTTGTATCTGTGGTTTGTTTAGTCTTCAAGTAGCCCTTGGCACAGACTGTGGAAAAGCACTTTGATTGAGAGGGGTTGCAAAACTTCTAAGAAATAACGAGTTTCCAAAATACCAGCAAATATTTTTTCACCCAATCTTGATGATACTTGGTGGTAATGGTCAGTACACAAATCCCACTTGGCTCACCAAATTGTGTTCTGCTAGGTTGAAGCCTTCGTCTACAGTAGCAGTTTTTATATTTAGGTTTCCCTGTGTTCTCTCCTATATAGATAGATGAATTTGGAACTCTAAATCAAACATGGTTTGTAGTAGCTTTTTGAAACTTGACGAAATAAAGGAGTTCTCAGTTTTGTCTCTATGGTTTGTTTTCTCTTCAATTAGCCCTAGGCACAGACTGTGCTAAAGCACTTTCATTGAAAGGGCTTGCCAAGCTTCCAAGAAACTACGAGTTTCCGAAATACCAGCAAATATTTTTTCACCCAATCTTGATGATACGTGGTGGTAATGACAAGTACACAAATCCCTCTTAGCTCACCAAATTTTCTTCTTCTTGGTTGAAGCGTTCGTTTACAGTAGCAGTTTTTATTTTTTGGTTTTACTCTGTTCTCTTGTATATAGATACATGAATTTTGAATTCTAAATCCAACATGGTTTGTAGTAGCTCTTTGAAACTTGACAAAATAAAGGAGTTCTCAGTTTTGTCTCTTGGTTTCTTTCCTCTTCAAGTAGCCCTAGGCACAGACTGTGGAAAAGCACTTTCATTGAGAGTGGTTGCCAAGCTTCTAAGACATAATGAATTATCGAAATACCACCAAATATTTTTTACCCAATCTTGATGATACTTGGTGGTAATGATCAGTACACAAATCCCACTTGGCTCACCAAATTGTGTTCTGCTAGGTTGAAGCATTCGTCTACAGTAGCAGTTTTTATATTTAGGTTTAACTTTGTTCTCTCATTTATAGATAGATGAATTTGGAACTCTAAATCCAACATGGATTGTACTAGATCTTTGAAACTTGACAAGATGAAGTCGTCCTCAGATTTGTCCGTATGGTTTGTTTCCTCTTCAAGTAGACCTAAGCAGAGACTGTGGAAATGCACTTTCATTGAAAGGAGTTGCCAAGCTCCCAAGAAATTACGAGTTTCCAAAATACAAGCAAATATTTTATCACCCATCTTGATGATACTTTGGGGTAATGATCAGTACACAAATCCCATTGGCTCACCAAATTTTGTTCTTCTAGGTTGAAGCGTTCTTCTACAGTAGCAGTTTTTATGTTTAGGTTTCACTCTGTTCTCTCCTATATAGATAGAAGAATTTGGAACTCTAAATCCAACATGGTTTGTAGTAGCTCTTTGAAACTCGACAAAATAAAGGAGTTCTCAGTTTTGTCTCTGTGGTTTGGTTCCTCTTCAAGTAGCCCTAGGCACAGACTGTGGAAAAGCACTTTCATTGAGAGGGGTTGCCAGGCTTCTAAAAAATAACGAGTTTCTGAAATACCAGCAAATATTTTTTCACCCAATCTTGATGATACTTGGTGGTAATGATCAGTACATAAATCCCACTTGGCTCACCAAATTTTGTTCTTCTAGGGTGAAGCGTTCTTTTACAGTAGCAGTTTATATTTTTAGGTTTCCCTCTGTTCTCTCCTATATAGATAGATGAATTTGGAACTCTAAATCCAACATGGTTTGTTGTAGCTCTTTGATTCTTGACAAAATAAAGAAGTTCTCAGTTTTGTCTCTACGATTTGTTTCCTCTTCTAGAAGCCCTAAGCAGAGACTGTTGAAAAGCACGTGCATTGAGAGGGTTGCCAAGCTTCTAAGAAATAACGAGTTTCCGAAATACAAGCAAATATTTTTTTACCCAATCTTGATGATACGTGGTGGTAATGATCAGTACACAAATCCCTCTTAGCTCACCAAATTTTCTTCTTCTAGGTTGAAGCGTTCGTCTACAGTAGCAGTTTTTTATTTGGGTTTCCCTCTGTTCTCTTCTATATAGATAGATTAATTCGGAACTCTAAATCGAACATGGCTTGTAGTAACTCTTTGAAACTTGACAAATTAAAAGAGTTTTCAGTTTCGTCTCTATGGTTGGTTTCCTCTTCAAGTAGCCCTAGGCACAGACTGTGGAAAAGCTCTTTCATTGAGAGGGGTTGCCAAGCTTCTAAGAAATAACGAGTTTCTGAAATACCAGAAAATATTTGTTCACCCAATCTTAATGATACGTGGTGGTAATGATCAGTACAGAAATCCCACTTGGCTCACCTAATTTTGCTCTTCTAGGTTGAAGTGTTCGTCTACAGTAGCAGGTTTTATATTTAGGTTTCCCTCTCTTCTCTCCTATCTAGATAGATGAAATTGGAACTCTAATTCCAACATGGTTTGTAGTAGCTCTTTGAAACTTGACAAAATAATGGAGTTCTCAGTTTTGTCTCTGAGGTTTGTTTCCTCTTCAAGTAGCCCTAGGCACGGACTGTGCTAAAGCACTTACATTGAAAGGGGTTGCCAAGCTTCCAAGAAATTACCAGTTTCCAAATACCAGCAAATTTTTTTCACCCAATCTTCATGATACGTGGTGGTAATGATCAGTACACAAATCCCACTTGGGTCACCAAATTGTGTTTTTCTAGGTTGAAGCGTTCATCTACAGTAGCAGTTTTTATACTTACGTTTCCCTCTGTTCTCTCCTATATAGATAGATGAATTGGAACTCTAAATCCACATGGTTTGTAGTAGCTCTTTGAAACGTGACAAAATAAAGGAGTTCTCAGTTTTGTCTCTATGGTTTGTTTCCTCTTCAAGTAGCCCTAGGCATGGACTGTGGAAAAGCACTTTCATTGAAAGAAGTTGCCAAGCTTCTAAGAAATAAAGACTTACCGAAATACCAGCAAATATTTTTTCACCCAATCTTGATGATACGTGGTGGTAATGATCAGTACACAAATCCCACTTAGCTCACCAAATTTTGTTCTTCTAGGTTGAAGCGTTCCTCCAGAGTAGCAGTTTTTATATTTAGGTTTCCATCTGTTCTCTCCTATATAGATAGATGAATTTGGAACTCTAAATCCAACATGGTTTGTAGTAGCTCTTTGAAACTTGACAAAAAAAAAGTAGTTGTCAGTTTTGTCTCTATGGTTTGTTTCCTCTTCAACAAGCCCTAAGCAGAGACTGTGGGAAAGCACTTTCGTTGAAAGGGGTTGCCAAGCTTCCAAGAAATTAATAGTTTCTGAAATACCAGCAAATATTTTTTCACCCAATCTGGATGATACGTTTTGGTAATGACAAGTACACAAATCCCACTTGGCTCACCAAATTTTGTTCTTCTAGGTTCAAGCGATCATTTACAGTAGCAGTTTTTATTTTTAGGTTTCACTCTTTTCTCTCCTATATAGATAGATTAATTTGGAACACTCAATACAACTTGGTTTGTAGCAGCTCTTTGAAACGTGACAAAATAAAAGAGTTCTCAGTTTTGTCTCTATTTTTTGTTTCCTCTTCAAGTAGCCCTAGGCACAGACTGTGGAAAAGCACTTTCATTGAGAGGGGTTGCCAAGCTTTTAAGAAATATCAATTTCCGAAATACCAGCAAATATTTTTCACCCAATCTTGAAGATACTTGGTGGTAATTATCAGTACACAAATCCCACTAGGCTCACCAAATTTTGTTCTTCTATGTTGAAGCGTTCGTCTACAGTAGCAGTATTTATATTTAGGTTTCCTCTGTTCTCTCCTTATATAGATAGATGAATTTGGAACAATAAATCCAACATGGTTTGTAGTAGCTCTTTGAAACTTGACAAAATAAAGGAGTTCTCAGTTTTGTCTTTATGGTTTGTTTCCTCTTCTAGTAGCCCTAGGCACACTTGACAAAATAAAGGAGTTCTCAGTTTTGTCTTTATGGTTTGTTTCCTCTTCTAGTAGCCCTAGGCACAGTGTGTGGAGAAGAACTTTCATTGAAACGGGTTGCCTAGCTTCCAAGAAATAACGAGTTTCCGAAATACAAGCAAATATTTTTTCACCCAATCTTGATGATACGTTGTGGTAAAGACAAGTACACAAATCCCACTTATTTCACCAAATTTTGTTCTTCTAGTTTGAAGTGTTCGTTTTCACCAGCAGTTTATATTTTTAGGTTTCCCTCTGTTCTCTCTATATAGATAGGTGAATTTGGAACTCTAAATCCAACATGGTTTGTAGTAGGTCTTTGAAACTTGACAAAAAATTAGTTCTCAGTTTTGTCTCTACCATTTGTTTCCTCTTCAAGTAGACCTTAGCAGAGACTGTGGAAAAGCACTTTCATTGAAAGGGGTTGCCAAGGTTCCAAGAAATTACGATTTTCCGAAATACCAGCAAATATTTTTTCACCCAATCTTGATGATACGTGGTGGTAATGATCAGTATAAAAATCCACATGGCTCACCAAATTGTGTTCTTCTAGGTTGTAGCGTTCGTATACAGTAGCAGTTTTATATTTAGGTTTCGCTCTGTTCTCTCCTATATATATAGATGATTTTGGAACTCTATATCCAACATGGTTTGTAGTAGCTCTTTGAAACTTGACAAAATAAAGGAGTTCTCAGTTTTGTCTCTATGGTTTGTTTCCTCTTCAAGTAGCCCTAGGCACAGACTGTGGAAAAGCACTTTCATTGAGAGGGGTTGCCAAGCTTCTAAGAAATAACAATTTTCCGAAATACCAACAAATACTTTTCACCCAATCTTGATGATACTTGGTGGTAATGATCAGTATACAAATCCCACTTGGCTACCAAATTTTGTTCTTCAATGTTGAAGCGTTCGTCTGCAGTAGCAGTTTTATGCTTAGGTTTCCTCTGTTCTCTCCTATATAGATAGATGAATTTGGAACTCTAATTCCAACATGGTTTGAAGTAGCTCTTTGAAACTAGACAAAAAAAAGGAGTTATCAGTTTTGTCTCTATGGTTTGTTTCCTTTTCAAGATGCTTTAGGCACAGACTGTGGAAAAGCACTTTCATTGAGAGGGGTTGCCAAACTTCCAAGAAATAACGAGTTTCCGAAATACCAGCAAAAATTTTTTCACCCAAACTTGATGATACATGGTGGTAAAGACAAGTACACAAATCCCACTTTCTCACCAAATTTTGTTCTTCTAGATTGAAGTGTTCATTTACACTAGCAGTTTATATTTTTAGGTTTCCCTCTGTTCTCTCCTATATAGATAGATGAATTTGGAACAGTAAATCCAACATGGTTTGTAGTAGCTCTTTGAAACTTTACAAAATAAAGGAGTTATCAGTTTTATCTCTATGCTAGTTTCATCTTAGAGTAGCCCTAGGCACAGACTGTGGAAGATCACTTTCATTGAGAAGGGTTGCAAAGCTTCTAAGAAATAACGAGTTTCCGAAATACCAGCAAATATTTTTTCAACCAATTTTGATGATACTTGGTGATAATGATCGGTATAAAAATCCCACTTGGCTCACCAAATTTTGTTCTTCTAGGTTGAATCGTTCGTCTACAGTAGCAGTTTTTATATTTAGGTTTGCCTCTGTTATCTCCTATACAGATAGAATAATTTGGAACACTAAGTAAAACATGGTTGTAGTAGCTCTTTGAAACTTGACAGAATAAAGGGGTTCACAGTTTTGTCTCTATGGTTTGTTTCCTCTTCAAGTAGCCCTAGGAGAGAGTGTGGAAAAGCACTTTAATTGAGAGGGGTTTCCAAGCTTCTAAGAAATAAAATTTTCCGAAATACCAGCAAATATTTTTCACCCAATCTTGAGAATACTTGGTTGGAATGATCAGTACACAAATCCCACTAGGCTCACCAAATTTTGTTCTTCTATGTTGAAGCGTTCTTCTACAGTAGCAGTTTTTATATTTAGGTTTCACTCTGTTCTCTCTATATAGATAGATGAATTTTGAACTGTAAATCCAACATGGTTTGTAGTAGCTCTTTGAAACTTGACAAAATAAAGGAGTTATCAGTTTTGTCTCTATGGTTTGTTCCTCTTAAAGAAGCTTTAGGCACAGACTGTGGAAAAGCTCTTTCATTGAGAGGGGTTGCCAAGCTTCTAAAAAATAACGAGTTTCCGA
>NW_027511740.1:0-21964 GCF_048772815.1 Callospermophilus lateralis | reverse complement strand
TGATCCAAGTGGGATTTGTGTACCGATCATTACCACCAAGTATCATCAAGATTGCGTGAAAAAATATTTGCTGGTATTTCGGGAACTCGTTATTCCTTGGAATCTTGGCAACCCCTTTCAATGAAAGTGCATTTCCACAGTCTGTGCCTAGGGCTACTTGAAGAGGAAACAAACCATAGAGACAATACTCAGAACTTCTGTATTTTGTCAAGTTTCAAAGAACTACTACAAACCATGTTGGATTTAGAGTTCCAAATTCATCTATCTATATAGGAGAGAACAGAGTGAAACCTAAAAGTAAAAACTGCTACTTTAAACTAACGCTTCAACCTAGAAGAACAAAATTTGGTGAGCCATGTGGGATTTGCGTACCCAACATTACCACCAAGTATCATTAAGATTGGGTGAAAAAATATTTGCTGGTATTTCGGAAACTCATTATTTCTTGGAAGCTTGGCAACCCCTTTCAATGAAAGTGCATTTATACAGTCTGTGTCAATGACTACTTGAAGAGGAAACAAACCATAGAGACAATACTGAGAACTACATTATTTGGTCAAGATTCTAAGAGCTACTACAAACCACGTTGGATTTAGAGTTCCAAAATCATCTATCTATATGGAAGAGAACAGAGTGAAACCTAAATATAAAAACTGCTACTGTAGACGAATGCTTCAACCTAGAAGAACACAATTTGGTGAGCCAAGTGGGATTGGTATACTGATCATTACCACCAAGTATCATCAAGATTGGGTGAAAAAATATTTGCTGGTATTTCGGAAACTCGTTATTTCTTAGAAGCTTGGCAAGCCCTCTCAATGAAAGTGCTTTTCTCCAGTCTGTGCCTCGGGCTACTTGAAGAGGAAACAAACCATAGAGACAAAACTGAGAACTCCTCTATTTTGTCAAGTTTCAAAGAGATATTACAAACCATGTTGGATTTAGAGTTTTAAATTCATCTATCTCTATAGGAGAGAACAGAGTGAAACCTAAAAATAAAAACTGCTACTGTAAACGAACACTTCAACCTAGAAGAACAAAATTGGGTGATCCTAGTGGGATTTGTGTACCGATCATTACCACCAAGTATCATCAAGATTGGGTGAAAAAATATTTGCTGTTATTTCGGGAACTCATTATTCCTTGGAAGCCTTGGCAACCCCTTTCAATGAAAGGGCATCTTCCACAGTCTGTGCGTAGGGCTACTTGAAGAGCAAACAAACCATAGAGACAATACTCAGAACTCCTGTATTTTGTCAAGTTTCAAAGAACTACTACAAACCATGTTGGATTTAGAGTTTCAAATTCATCTATCTATATAGGAGAGAACAGAGTGAAACCTAAAAGTAAAAATTGCTACTGTAATCGAACGCTTCAACCTAGAAGAACAAAATTTGGTGAGCCATGTGGAATTTGTGTACCAATCATTACCACCAAGTATCATCAAGATTGGGTGAAAAAATATTTGCTGGTATTTCGGAAACTCATTATTTCTTGGAAGCTTGGCAACCCCTTTCAATGAAAGTGCATTTCTACAGTCTGTGCCAAGGGCTACTTGAAGAGGAAACAAACCATAGAGACAATCCTGAGAACTACATTATTTGGTCAAGATTCTAAGAGCTACTACAAACCACGTTGGATTTAGAGTTCCAAATTCATCTATCTATATGGAAGAGAACAGAGTGAAACCTAAATATAAAAACTGCTCCTGTAGACGAATGCTTCAAGCTAGAAGAACACAATTTTGTGAGCCAAGTGGGATTGGTATACTGATCTTTACCACCAAGTATCATCAAGATTGGGTGAAAAAGTATTTGCTGGTATTTCGGAAACTCGTAATTTCTTGGAAGCTTGGGAACTCCTTTCAATAAAAGTGCTTTTAAACAGTCTCTGCTTAGGGCTACTTGAAGAGAAAACGAATCATAGAGATAAAACAGAGTTCTCCTTTATTTTATCATTTTTCAAAGAGCTACTATAAACCATGTTGTATTTACAGTTCCAAATTCATCTATCTATATAGGAGAGAAGAGAGTGAAACCTAAATATAAAAACTGCTACTGTAGACGAACGCTTCAACCTAGAAGAACGAAATTTGGTGAGCTAAGTGGAATTTGTGTACTGATCATTACCACCAGTATCATCAAGATTGGGTGAAAAAAATATTTGCTGGTATTTCGGAAACTCGTTATTTTTTAGAAGCTTGGGAAACCCTCTCAATGAAAGTGCTTTTCCACAGACTGTGCCTAGGGCTACTTGAAGAGGAAACAAACCATAGAGACAAAACTGAGAACTCTTTATTTTATGAAGTTTCAAAGAGGTACTACAAACCAAGTTGGATTTAGAGTTCCAAATTCATCTATCTATATAGGAGAGAACTGAGTGAAACCTAAAAATAAAAACTGCTACTGTAAACGAACGCTTCAACCACGAGAACAAACTTTGGTGAGCCAAGTGGAATGTGTGTACTTGTCATTAACACCAAGTATCATCAAGATTGGGTGAAAAACTGTTTGCTGATATTTCGGTAACTTGTAATTTCTTGGAAGCTTGGCAACCCCTTTCAATGAAAGTGCTTTTTCCACAGTCTCTGTTTAGGGATACTTGAGGAGGAAACAAATCATAGAGACAAAACTGAGAACTCCTTTATTTTCTCAAGTTTTCAAAGAGCTACTACAAACCATGTTGGATTTAGTGTTTTAAATTCATCTATATATCTAGGAGAGAACAGAGTGTAACCTAAAAATAAAAACAGCTACTGTAAACGAAACGCTTCAACCTAGAAGGACAAAATTTGGTGAGCCAGTGGGATTTGTGAAACGTATCATTACCACCAAGTATCATCAAGATTGGGTTAAAAAATATTTGCTGGTATTTCCAAACTCGTAATTTCTTGGAAGCTTGGCAACCCCTTTTAATTAAAGTGCTTTTCCACAGTCTCTGCTTAGGGCTACTTGAAGAGGAAACAACCATGAGACAACACTGAAAACATTTTTATTTTGTCAAGTTTCAAAGAGCTACTACAAACCATGTTGGATTTAGAGTTCCAAATTCATCTATCTATATAGAAGAGAACAGAGGCACACCTAAAAATAAAAACTGCACTTGTAAACGAACGCTTCAAACTCGAAGAGAAAAATTTGGTGAGCCAAGTGGGATTTGTGTATTTGTAATTACCACCAAGTATCATCAAGATTGGGTGAAAAATATATTTGCCGGTATTTCCGGCAACCCGTAATTTTTTGAGAGCTTGGCAAACCCTTTCAATGAAAGTTCTTTTACCAGTTTCTGCTTAGGGCTACTAGAAGAAGAAACAGAAATCCTAGAGACAAAACTGAGAACTCTTTATTTTGTCAAGTTTCAAAGAGCTACTACAAACCATGTTTGGGATTTAGAGTTCCAAATTCATCTATCTATATAGGAGCGAACAGAGGGAAACCTAAAAATAAAAACTGCTACTGTAAACGAACGCTTCAACCTAGAAGAACAAAATTTGGTGAGCCAAGTGTGATTTGTGTACTGATCATTACGACCAAGTATCATCAAGATTGGGTGAAAAAATATTTGCTGGTATTTCGGAAACTCGTTATTTCTTAGAAGCTTGGCAACCCCTTTCAATGAAAGTGCTGTTCTACAGTTTGTGCCTAGGGCTACTTGGAGAGGAAACAAACCATAGAGACAAAACTGAGAGCTCCTTTATTTTGTTAAGTATTCAAAGAGCTACTACAAACCATATTGGATTTAGAGTTCCAAATTCATCTGTCTATATGGGAAAGAACAGAGTGAAACCTAAAAATAAAAACTGCTTCTATAAAAGAACGCTTCAACCTAGAAGAACACAATTTGGTGAGCCAAGTGGCATTGTGTACTGATCATTACCACCGCGCATCATGAAGATTGGGTGAAAGAATTATTTGCTGGTATTTCAGAAACTCGTTATTTCTTAGAAGCTTGGCAACCCCTCTCAATGAATGTGCTTTTTCCCCAGTCTGTGCCTAGGGCTATTTGAAGAGGAAACAAACCATAGAGACAAAAATGAGAACTTTTTTCTTTTGTCAAGTTTCAAAGAGCTACTACAAACCATGTTGGATTTAGAGTTCCAAATTCATCTATCTATATAGGTGAGAACTGAGTGAAACCTAAAAATAAAAAACTGCTACGGTAAACGAACGCTTCAAACCTCGAAGAACAAAATTTGGTGAGCCAAGTGGGATTTGTGTACTTGTCATTAATACCAAGTATCATCAAGATTGGGTGAAAAACTGTTTGCTGGTATTTCGGAAACTTGTAATTTCTTGGAAGTCTTGGCAACCCCTTTCAATGAAAGTGCTTTTCCACATTCTCTGCTTAGGGATACTTGAGGAGGAAACAAATAATAGAGACAAAACTGAGAACGCCTTTATTTGGTCAAGTTTCAAAGAGCTACTATAAACCATGTTGGATTTATAGTTCCAAATTCATCTATCTATACTAGGAGAGAACAGAGGGACAACTAAAATTATAAACTGCTACTGTAACGAACGCATCAACCTAGAAGAACCAATTTTGGTGAGTCAAGTTGAATTTGTGTACTGATCATTACCACCAGTATCATCAAGATTGGGTGAAAAAATATTTGCTGCTATTTTGGAAACTCGTTATTTCTTAGAAGCTTGAAAACAACTCTCAATGCAAGTGCTCTTCCACTGTCTGTGCCTAGGGCTACTTGAAGAG
The DNA here is from genome assembly GCF_048772815.1 of Callospermophilus lateralis. NCBI lineage: Eukaryota > Metazoa > Chordata > Mammalia > Rodentia > Sciuridae > Callospermophilus > Callospermophilus lateralis. The sequence continues at coordinate 17,254 of NW_027511740.1, read as the reverse complement.
GAAACAAAACCATAGAGATAAAACTGAGAACTCCTTTATTTTGACAAGTTTCAAAGAGCTACTACAAACCATGTTGGATTTAGAGTTCCAAATTCATCTATCTATATGGGAGAGAACAGAGGGAAACCTAAAAATGAAACCTGCTCTTGTAAACGAACGCTTCAAAGTAGAAGAGCAAATTTGGTGAGCCAAGTGGGATTTGTGTACTTGTAAATACCACCAAGTATCATGAAGATTGGGTGAAAAAATATTGCTGGTATTTCGGAAACCCGTAATTTTTTGTTAGCTTGGGAAACCCTTTCAATGAAAGTGCTTCTCCACAGTCTCTGCTTAGGGCTACTTGAAGAGGAAACAAATCATAGAGATAAAACTGAGAACTCCTTTATTTTGTCAAGTTTCAAAGAGCTACTACAAACCATGTTGGATTTAGAGTTCCAAATTCATCTATCTATATAGGAGAGAACAGAGGGACACCTAAAATTATAAACTGCAACTGTAAACGAACGCTTCAACTTAGAAGAACCAAACTTGGAGAGTCAAGTGGGATTTGTGTACTGATCATTACCACCAGTATCATCAAGATTGGGTAAAAAAATATTTGCTGGTATTTTGGAAACTCGTTATTTCTTAGAAGCTTGGCAACAACTCTCAATGAAAGTGCTTTTCCGCAGTCTGTGCCTAGGGCTACTTGAAGAAGAAACAAACCATAGAGACAAAACTGAGAACTCTTTTATTTTGTCAAGTTTCAAAGACCTACTACAAACCATGTTGGATTTAGAGTTCCTAATTCATCTATCTATATAGGTGAGAACAGAGTGAAACCTAAAAATAAAAACTGCTACTGTAAACGAACGCTTCAACCTAGAAGAACAACATTTGGTGAGCCAAGTGGGATTTGTGTACTTGTCATTACCACCACGTATCATCAAGATTGGGTGAAACAGTATTTGCTGGTATTTCGGAAACTAGTAATTTCTTGGAAGCTTGGCAACTTCTTTAAATGAAAGTTCTTTTCCACAGTCTCTGCTTAGGGCTACTTGAAGAGAAAACAAATCATAGAGACAAAACTGGGAACTGCTTTTTTTTTGTAAAGTTTCAAAGCGCTACTACAAACCATGCTGGATTTAGAGTTCCAAATTCAGCTATCTATATAGGAGACAACAGAGGGAAACCTAAAAGTATAAACTGCTATTGTAAAGGAACACTTCAAACTAAAAGAACACAATTTGGTGAGCCAAGTGGGATTTGTGTACTGATCATTAACACCACGTATCATCAAGATTGGGTGAAAAAATATTTGCTGGTATTTCGAAAACTGATTATTTCTTGAAAGCTTGGCAATCCCTCTGAATGAAAGTGCTTTTCCACAGTCTGTGCCTAGGGCTACTTGAAGAAGAAACAAACCATAGAGACAAAACTGAGAACTATTTTATTTTGTCAAGTTTCAAAGAGATACTACAAACCCTGTTGGATTAAGATTTCCAAATTCATCTATCTATATAGGAGAGAAGAGAGTGAAACCTAAATATAAAAGCTGCTACTGTAGACGAACGCTTCAACCTTGAAAAACAAAATTTGGTGAGCCAAGAGGGATTGGTGTACCGACGATTACCCCCAAGTACCATCAAGATTGGGTGAAAAAATATTTGCCGGTATTTCAGAAACTCGTTATTTCTTAGAAGCTTGGCAACCCCTCTCAATGAAAGTGCTTTTACACAGTCTCTGCTTAGGGCTACTTGAAGAGGAAACAAATCATAGAGACAAAACTGAGAACTACATTTTTTTGTCAAGTTTCAAAGCGCTACTACACACCATGCTGGATTTAGAGTTCCAAATTCAGCTATCTATATAGGAGAGAACAGAGGGAAACCTACAAATATAAACTGCTAGTGACAACGAACACTTCAACATAGAAGAACACAATTTGGTGAGCCAAGTGGGATTTGTGTACTGATTATTACCACCACGTATTATCAAGATTGGGTCAAAAAATATTTGCTGGTATTTTGGAAACTCGTAATTTCTTGCAAGCTTGGCTTTTCCGCAGTATCTGCTTAAGGCTATTTGAAGAGGAAACAAACCATAGAGACAAAACTGAGAACATTTTATTTTGTCAAGTTTCAAAGAGCTACAACAAACCATGTTGGATTTAGAGTTCCAAATTTATCTATCTGTATAGGAGAGAACAGAGGGAAACCTAAAAATAAAAACTGCTCTTGTAAACGAACGCTTCAACCTAAAAGAGCAAAATTTGGTGAGCCAAGTGTGTTTGTGTACTTGTAATTACCACCAAGTATCATCAAGATTGGGTGAAAAAATATTTGCTGGTATTTCGGAAACCCGTAATTTTTTGGGACCTTGGCTAACCCTTTCAATGAAAATGCTTTTCCACAGTCTCTGCTTAGGGCTACTTGAAGAGGAAACAAATCATAGAGACAAAACTGAGAACTCCTTTATTTTGTCAAGTTTCAAAGAGCTACTACAAACCATGTTGGATTTAGAGTTCCAAATTCATCTATCTACATAGGAAAGAACAGAGAAAAACCTAAAAATATAAACTGCTACTGTAAACGAACGCTTCAACCTAGAAGAACAAAATTTGGTTAGCCAAGTGTCATTTGTGTACTTGTTATTACCACCAAGTATCTTCAAGATTTGGTGAAAAAATATTTGCTGGTATTTCGGAAACTCGTTATTTCTTAAAAGCCTGGCAACCCCTCTCAATGAAAATGCTTTTCCACAGTCTCTGCCTAGGGCTACTTGAAGAGGAAACAAAACGTAGAGAAAAAAACTGAGAACTTCTTCATTTTGTCAAGTTTCAAAGAGGTACTACAAACCATGTTGGATTTAGAGTTCCAAATTCATCTATCTATATAAGAGAGAACAGAGTGAAACGTAAATATAAAAACTGCTACTGTAGACGAACGCTTAAACCTAGAAGAACAAAATTTGTTGAGCCAAGTGCGATTTGTGGAGTTATCATTACCGTCAAGTATCATAAAGATTGGGTGAAAAAATATTTGCTGGTGTTTCGGAAACTCGTTATTTCGTAGAAGCTTGGCAACCCCTCGCATTGAAAGTGCTTTTCCACAGTTTGTGCATATGGCTACTTGAAGAGGAAACAAATCATAGAGATAAAACTGAGAACTCCTTTATTTTCTCAAGTTACAAACAGGTACTACAAACCATGTTGGATTTAGACTTCCAAATTCATCTATCTATATAAGAGAGAACAGAGTGAAACCTAAATATAAAAACTGCTACTGTAGACGAACTCTTAAACCTAGAAAAACAAAATTTGGTGGCAAAGTGGGATTTGTGTACTGATCATTACTACCAAGTATCATCAAGATTGGGTGAAGAAATATTTGCTGGTATTTCAGAAACTCGTTATTTCTTGGAAGCTTGGCAACCCCTTTCAATGAAAGTGCATTTCCACAGTCTGTGCCTAGGGCTACTTGAAGTGGAAACAAACGATAGGGACAATACTGAGAACTCCTGTATTTTGTCACGTTTCAAAGAGCTACTACAAAGCATGTTGGATTTAGAGTTCCAAATTCATCTATCCTTATAAGAGAGAACAGTGTGAAACCTAAATATAAAAACTGCTACTGTAGACCAACGCTTAAACCTAGAAGAACAAAAATTGTTGAGCCATGTGCGATTTGTGGACTTATCATTACCACCAAGTATCATCAATATTGGGTGAAAAAATACTTGCTGGTATTTCAGAAACTCGTTATTTCGTAGAAGCTTGGCAACCGCTCTCAATTAAAGTGCTTTTCCACAGTCTGTGCCTAGGGCTACTTGAAGAGGAAACAAACCATAGAGACAAAACTGAGAACTCCTTTATTTTGTCAAGTTTCAAACAGCTACTACAAACCATGTTGGATTTAGAGTTCCAAATTCATCTATCTATATAGGAGAGAACAGAGTGAAACCTAAATATAAAAACTGCTACTGTAGACGAACGCTTAAACTTAGAAGAACAAAATTTGGTGGGCCAAGTGGGATTTGTGTACTGATCATTACCACCAAGTATCATCAAGATTGGGTGAAAAAATATTTGCTGGTATTTCGGAAACTCGTTATTCCTTGGAAGCTTGGCAACCCCTTTCAATGAAAGTGCATTTCACAGTCTGTGCCTAGGGCTACTTGAAGAGGAAACAAACCATAGAGACAACACTCAGAACTCCTGTATTTTGTCAAGTTTCAAAGAACTACTACAAACCATGTTGGATTTAGAGTTCCAAATTCATCTATCTATATGGAAGAGAACAGAGTGAAACCTAAATATAAAAACTGCTCTTGTAGACGAATGCTGCAACCTAGAAGAACACAATTTTGTGAGCCAAGTGGGATTGGTATACTGATCATTACCACCAAGTATCATCAAGATTGGGTGAAAAAATATTTGCTGGTATTTCGGAAACTCGTTATTTCTTAGAAGCTTGGCAACCCCTCTCAATTAATGTGCTTTTCCACAGTCTGTGCCTAAGGCTACTTGAAGAGGAAACAAAGCACAGATCAAAACTGAGAACTCCTTTATTTTGTCAAGTTTGAAAGAGCTACTTCAAACCATGTTGGACTAAGAGTTCCAAATTCATCTATCGATATAGTAGAGAACAAAGTGAAACCTAAAAATAAAAACTGCTACTCTAAACGAACGCTTCAACCTAGAAGAACAAAATTTGGTGAGCCAAGTGGGATTTGTGTACGTGTCACTATCACCACGTATCATCAAGATTGGGTGAAAAAGTATTTGCCTGTATTTCGGAAAATCATAATTTCTTGGAAGCTTGGGAACTCCTTTCAATGAAAGTGCTTTTCAACAGTCTCTGCTTATGGCTACTTGAAGAAAAAACAAATCATAGAGACAAAACAGAGAACTCCTTTATTTTATCAATTTTCAAAGAGCTACTACAAACCATGTTGGATTTACTCTTCCAAATTCATCTATCTATATAGGAGAGAAGAGAGTGAAACCTAAATATAAAAACTGCAACTGTAGACGAACGCTTCAACATAGAAGAACAAAATTTGGTGACCCAAGTGGGATTTGTGTACTTGTCATTACCACCACGTATCATCAAGATTGGGTGAAAAAGTATTTGCTGGTATTTCGGAAACTCGTAATTTCTTGGAAGCTTGGCAACTCCTTTCAATGAAAGTGCTTTTCCACAGTCTCTGCTGAGGGCTACTTGAAGAGGAAACAAATCATAGAGACAAACTGAGAACTACTTTTTTTTTGTCAAGTTTCAAAGCGCTACTACAAACCATGCTGGATTTTGAGTTCCAAATTCAGCTATCTATATAGGAGAGAACAGATGGAAACCTAAAAATATAAACTGCTACTGTAAACGAACACTTCAACCTAGAAGAACACAATTTGGTGAGCCAAGTGGGATTTTTGTACTGATCATTACCACCACGTATCATCCAGATTGGGTGAAAACATATTTGCTGGTATTTCGAAAACTCCTTATTTCTTAGAAGCTTGGCAACCCCTCTCAATGAAAATGCTTTTCCAAAATCTGTGCCTAGGGCTACTTGAAGAGGAAACAAACAATAGAGACAAAACTGAGATCTTCTTAATTTTGTCAAGTCTCAAAGAGCTACTACAAACCATGTTGGATTTAGGGTTCCAAATTCATCTATCTATATAAGAAAGAACAGAGTGAAACCTAATTATAAAAACTGCTACTGTAGACGAACGCTTAAACCTAGAAGAACAAAATTTGTTGAGCCAAGTGCGATTTGTGGACTTATCATTACCACCAAGTATAATCAAGATTGGGTGAAAAAATATATGCTGGTATTTTGGAAACTCGTTATTTCTTGTAAGCTTGGCAACCCCTTTCAATGAAAGTGCATTTCCTCAGTCTGTGCATAGGGCTACTTGAAGAGGAAACAAACCATAGAGACAAAACTGAGAACTCCTTTATGTTGTCAAGTTTCCAACAGCTACTACAAACCATGTTGAATTTTGAGTTCCAAATTCATCTATCTATATAGGAGAGAAAAGAGTGAAACCAAAATATAAAAACTGCTACTCTAGATGATCGCTTAAACGTAGAAGAACAAAATTTGGTGGGCCAAGTGCGATTTGTGGACTTATCATTACCACCAAGTATAATCAAGATTGGGTGAAAAAATATATGCTGGTATTTTGGAAACTCGTTATTTCTTGTAAGCTTGGCAACCCCTTTCAATGAAAGTGCATTTCCTCAGTCTGTGCATAGGGCTACTTGAAGAGGAAACAAACCATAGAGACAAAACTGAGAACTCCTTTATGTTGTCAAGTTTCTAACAGCTACTACAAACCATGTTGAATTTTGAGTTCCAAATTCATCTATCTATATATGAGAGAACAAAGTGAAACCAAAATATAAAAACTGCTACTGTAGATGAACAATTAAACCTAGAAGAAGAAAATTTGGTGGGCCAAGTGGGATTCGTATACTGATCATTACCACCAAGCATCATCAAGATTGGGTGAAAAAATATTTGCTGGTATTTTGGAAACACGTTATTTCTTGGAATCTTGGCAACCCCTTTCAATGAAAGTGCATTTCCACACTCTGTGCCTAGGGCTACTTGAAGAGGAAACAAACCATAGAGACAAAACTGAGAACTACTTAATTTTGTCAAGTTTCAAAGAGCTACTACAAACCATGTTGGATTTAGAGTTCCAAATTCATCTATCTATATGGAAGAGAACAGAGTGAAACCTAAATATAAAAACTGCTAATGTAGACGAACACTTCAAACTAGAAGAACAAAATTTGGTGAGCTAAGTGGGATTGGTGTACTGATCATTACCACCAAGTATCATCAAGATTGGGTGAAAAAATATTTGCTGTTATTTCGGGTACTCATTATTCCTTGGAAGCTTGGCAACCCCTCTCAATTAAAGTGCTTTTCCACAGTCTGTGCCTAGGGCTACTTGAAGAGGTAACAATCCATAGAGAGAAAACTGAGAACTCCTTTATTTTGTCAAGTTTCAAAGAGCTACTTCAAACCATGTTGGATTAAGAGTTCCAAATTCATCTATCTATATAGGAGAGAACAAAGTGAAACCTAAAAATAAAAACTGCTACTCAAAACGAACGCTTCAACCTAGAAGAACAAAATTTGGTGTGCCAGGTGGGATTTGTGTACTTGTCATTATCACCACGTATCATCAAGATTGGGTGAAAAAGTATTTGCTGGTATTTCGGAAACTTGTAATTTCTTGGAAGTTTGGCAACTCCTTTCAATGAAAGTGCTTTTCCACAGTCTCTGCTTAGGGCTACTTGAAGAGGAAACAAACCATAGAGACAATACTGAGAACTACATTATTTTGTCGAGTTTCAAAGCGCTACTACAAACCATGCTGGATTTAGGGTTCCAAATTCATCTATCTATATAAGAGAGAACAGAGTGAAAACTAAATATAAAAACTGCTACTGTAGACGAACGCTTAAACCTAGAAGAACAAAATTTGGTGAGCCAAGTGGGATTTGTGGACTGATCATTACCACCAAGTATCACCAAGATTGGGTAAAAAAAAATTTCCTGGCATTTCGAAAACTCGTTATTTTTTAGAAGCTTGGCAAACCCTCTCAATGAAAGTGCTTTTCCACAGTCTGTGCCTAGGGCTACTTGAATAGGAAACAAACCATAGAGACAAAACTGAGAACTCCTTTATTTTGTCAAGTTTCAAAGAGCTACTACAAACCATGTTGGATTTACAGTTCCAAATCATCTATCTATATAGGAGAGAACAGAGTGAAACCTAAAAATAAAAATTGCTACTGTAAAGGAACGCTTCGACCTAGAAGAACAAAATTTGGTGAGCCAAATGGGATTTGTGTACCGATCATTACCACAAAGTATCATCAAGATTGGGTGAAAAAATATTTGCTGGTATTTCGGAAACTCGTTATTTCTTGGATGCTTGGCAACCCCTTTCAGTGAAAGTGCTTTTCCACAGTCTGTGCCTAGGGCTACTTGAAGAAGAAACAAACCATAGAGACAAAATTGAGAACTCTTTTATTTTGTCAAGTTTCAGTGAGCTACTACAATCCATGTTGGATTTACAGTTCCAAATTCATCTATCTATATAAGAGAGAACAAAGTGAAACCTAAATATAAAAACTGCTACTGTAGACGAACGTTTCAACCTAGAAGAACACAATTTGGTGAGCCAAGTGGGATTGGTGTACTCATCATTACCACCAAGTATCACCAAGATTTAGTGAAAAAATATTTGCTGGTATTTCGGAAACTCGTTATTTCTAGAAGCTTGGCAACCCCTCTCAATTAAAGTGCTTTTCCACAGTCTGTGCCTAGGGCTACTTGAAGAGGAAACAAACCATAGAGACAAAACTGAGAACTCCTTTATTTTGTCAAGTTTCAAAGAGCTACTGCAAACCATGTTGGATTTAGAGTTCCAAATTCATCTATCTATATAGGAGAGAACAGAGGGAAACCTAAATATATAAACTGCTACTGTAAACGAACGCTTCAACCTAGAAGAACAAAATTGGGTGATCCAAGTGGGATTTGTGTACCGATCATTACCACCAAGTATCATCAAGATTGCGTGAAAAAATATTTGCTGGTATTTCGGGAACTCATTATTCCTTGGAATCTTGGCAACCCCTTTCAATGAAAGTGCATTTCCACAGTCTGTGCCTAGGGCTACTTGAAGAGGAAACAAACCATAGAGACAATACTCAGAACTTCTGTATTTTGTCAAGTTTCAAAGAACTACTACAAACCATGTTGGATTTAGAGTTCCAAATTCATCTATCTATATAGGAGAGAACAGAGTGAAACCTAAAAGTAAAAACTGCTACTTTAAACTAACGCTTCAACCTAGAAGAACAAAATTTGGTGAGCCATGTGGGATTTGCGTACCCAACATTACCACCAAGTATCATTAAGATTGGGTGAAAAAATATTTGCTGGTATTTCGGAAACTCATTATTTCTTGGAAGCTTGGCAACCCCTTTCAATGAAAGTGCATTTATACAGTCTGTGTCAATGACTACTTGAAGAGGAAACAAACCATAGAGACAATACTGAGAACTACATTATTTGGTCAAGATTTTAAGAGCTACTACAAACCACGTTGGATTTAGAGTTCCAAAATTCATCTATCTATATGGAAGAGAACAGAGTGAAACCTAAATATAAAAACTGCTACTGTAGACGAATGCTTCAACCTAGAAGAACACAATTTGGTGAGCCAAGTGGGATTGGTATACTGATGATTACCACCAAGTATCATCAAGATTGGGTGAAAAAATATTTGCTGGTATTTCGGAAACTCGTTATTTCTTAGAAGCTTGGCAAGCCCTCTCAATGAAAGTGCTTTTCTCCAGTCTGTGCCTCGGGCTACTTGAAGAGGAAACAAACCATAGAGACAAAACTGAGAACTCCTCTATTTTGTCAAGTTTCAAAGAGATATTACAAACCATGTTGGATTTAGAGTTTTAAATTCATCTATCTCTATAGGAGAGAACAGAGTGAAACCTAAAAATAAAAACTGCTACTGTAAACGAACACTTCAACCTAGAAGAACAAAATTGGGTGATCCTAGTGGGATTTGTGTACCGATCATTACCACCAAGTATCATCAAGATTGGGTGAAAAAATATTTGCTGTTATTTCGGGAACTCATTATTCCTTGGAAGCTTGGCAACCCCTTTCAATGAAAGGGCATTTCCACAGTCTGTGCGTAGGGCTACTTGAAGAGCAAACAAACCATAGAGACAATACTCAGAACTCCTGTATTTTGTCAAGTTTCAAAGAACTACTACAAACCATGTTGGATTTAGAGTTCCAAATTCATCTATCTATATAGGAGAGAACAGAGTGAAACCTAAAAGTAAAAATTGCTACTGTAATCGAACGCTTCAACCTAGAAGAACAAAATTTGGTGAGCCATGTGGAATTTGTGTACCAATCATTACCACCAAGTATCATCAAGATTGGGTGAAAAAATATTTGCTGGTATTTCGGAAACTCATTATTTCTTGGAAGCTTGGCAACCCCTTTCAATGAAAGTGCATTTCTACAGTCTGTGCCAAGGGCTACTTGAAGAGGAAACAAACCATAGAGACAATCCTGAGAACTACATTATTTGGTCAAGATTCTAAGAGCTACTACAAACCACGTTGGATTTAGAGTTCCAAATTCATCTATCTATATGGAAGAGAACAGAGTGAAACCTAAATATAAAAACTGCTCCTGTAGACGAATGCTTCAAGCTAGAAGAACACAATTTTGTGAGCCAAGTGGGATTGGTATACTGATCTTTACCACCAAGTATCATCAAGATTGGGTGAAAAAGTATTTGCTGGTATTTCGGAAACTCGTAATTTCTTGGAAGCTTGGGAACTCCTTTCAATAAAAGTGCTTTTAAACAGTCTCTGCTTAGGGCTACTTGAAGAGAAAACGAATCATAGAGATAAAACAGAGTTCTCCTTTATTTTATCATTTTTCAAAGAGCTACTATAAACCATGTTGTATTTACAGTTCCAAATTCATCTATCTATATAGGAGAGAAGAGAGTGAAACCTAAATATTAAAACTGCTACTGTAGACGAACGCTTCAACCTAGAAGAACGAAATTTGGTGAGCCAAGTGGGATTTGTGTACTTGTCATTACCACCACGTATCATCAAGATTGGGTGAAAAAGTATTTGCTGGTATTTCGGAAACTCGTTATTTCTTAGAAGCTTGGAAACCCCTTTCAATGAAATTGCTTTTCCACAGTCTCTGCTTAGGGCTACTTGAAGACTATACAAACCATAGGGACAAAACTGAGAACTCCTTTATGTTGTAAAGTTTTAAAGAGCTACTACAAACCATGTTGGATTTAGAGTTCCAAATTCATCTATCTATATAGGAGAGAACAGAGGGAAACCTAAAAATAAAAACTGCTCTTGTAAACGAACGCTTCAACCAAGAAGAGCAAAATTTGGTGAGCCAAGTGGGATTTGTGTATTTGTAATTACCACCAAGTATTATCAAGATTGGGTGAAAAAATATTTGCTGGTATTTCGGAAACCCGTAATTTTTTGGGAGCTTGGCAAACCCTTTCAATGAAAGTGCTTTTCCCAGTTTCTCCTTAGGGCTACTTGAAGAGGAAACAAATCATAGAGAAAAAACTGAGAACTCCTTTATTTTGTCACGTTTCAAAGAGCTACTACAATTCATGTTAGATTTAGAGTTCCAAATTCATCTATCTATATAGGAGAGAACAGAGGGAAACCTAAATATAAAAACTGCTACTGTGGACAAACGCTTCAACCTAGAAAACAAAATTTGGTGAGCCAAGTGGGATTTTTGTACTGATCATTACCACCAAGTACCTTCAATATTGGGTGAAAAAATGTTTGCTGGTATTTTAGAAACTCGTTATTTCTTAGAAGCTTGGCAATCCCTCTCAATGAAAGTGCTTTTCCATAGTCTGTGCCTAGGGCTACTTGAAGAAGAAACAAGCCATAGAGAGAAAACTGAGAACTCCTTTATTTTGTGAAGTTTCAAAGAGCTACTACAAACCATGTTGGATTTAGATTTCCAAATTCATCTATGTATATAGGAGAGAACAGAGGGAAACCTAAAAATATAAACTGATACTGTAAACGAACGCTTCAAATTTGAAGAACAAAATTCGGTGAGCCAAGTGGGATTTGTGTACTTGTCATTACCACCACGTATCATCAAGATTGGGTGAAAAAATATTTGCTGGTATTTCGGAAACTCGAAATTTCTTGGAAGCTTGGAAACCCCGTTCAATGAAAGTGCTTTTCCACAGTCTCTGCTTAGGGCTACTTTAAGAGGAAACAAACCATAGAGACAAAACTGAGACCTCTTTTTTTTTTGTCAAGTTTCTATGAGCTACTACAAACCATGTTGGATTTAGAGTCCCATATTCATCTATCTATATAGGAGAGAACAGATGGAAACCTAATTATAAAAACTGCTAGTGTAGATGAACGCTACAACCTAGAAGAACACAATTTGGTGAGCCAAGATGAATTTGTGTACTGATCATTACCACCAAGTATCATCAAGATTGGGTGAAAAAATTGTTGCTGCTATTTCGGAAACTCGTTATTTCTTAGAAGTTTGGCAACCCCTCTCAATGAAAATGCTTTTCCACATTCTGTGTCTACGGCTACTTGAAGAGGTAACAAACCATAGAGACAACTGAGATCTCCTTTATTTCGTCAGGTTTCAAAGAGCTACTACAAACCATGTTGGATTTAGAGTTCCAAATTAATCTATCTATATAGGAGAGAACAGAGGGAAACCTAAAAATATAAACTGCTACTGTAAACTAACGCTTCAACCTAGAATAACAAAATTTCGTGAATCAAGTGGGATTTCTGTATCGATCATTAGCACCAAGTATCATCAAGTTTGGGTGAAAAAATATTTGCTGGTATTTCGGAAACTCGTTACTTCTTGGAAGCTTGGCAACCCCTTTCAATGAAAGTGCTTTTCCACAGTCTGTTCCTAGGGCTACTTGAAGAGGAAACAAACCATAGAGGCAATACTGAGAACGACTTTATTTTGTCAAATTTCATAAAGCTACTACAATCTATGTTCGATTAAGAGTTCCATATTCATCTATAAATATAAGAGAGAACAAAGTGAAACATAAAAACAAAAACTGCTACTGTAAACGAATGCTTCAACCTAGAAGAACAAAATTTGGTGAGCCAAGTGGGATTTGTGTACTTGTCATTACTACCACGTATCATCAAGATTGGGTGAAAAAGTATTTGCTGGTATTTCGGAAACTCGTAATTTCTTGGAAGCTTGGCAACTCCTTTCAATGAAAGTGCTTTTCCGCAGTCTCTGCTTAGGGCTACTTGAAGAGAAAACAAATCATAGAGACAAAACTGGGAACTACTTTTTATTGTCGAGTTTCAAACAGCTACTAAAAACCATGTTGGATTTAGAGTTCCAAATTCATCTATCTATATAGGAGAGAACAGAGTGAAACCTAAAAATAAAAACTGCTACTGTAAACGAACGCTTCAACCTAGAAGAACACAGTTTGGTGAGCCAAGTGGGATTTGTGTACTGATCATTACCACAACGTATCATCAAGATTGCGTGAAAAAATATTTGCTGGTATTTCGGAAACTCGTTATTTCTTAGAAGATTGATCAACCCCTCTAAATGAAAGTGCTTTTCCACAGTCTGTGCCTAGTGCTACTTGAAGAAGAAACAATGCATAAAGACAAAACTGAGAACTTTTTTATTTTGTAAAGTTTCAAAGAGCTACTACAAACCATGTTGGATTTAGAGTTCCAAATTCATCTATCTATATAGGAGAGAACAGAGTGAAACCTAAAAATGAAAACTGCTATTGTAAACGAATGCTTCAACCTAGAAGAACACAGTTTGGTGAGCCAAGTGGGATTTGTGTACTGATCATTAACACCACGTATCATCAAGATTGCGTGAAAAAATTTTTGCTGGTATTTCGGAAACTCGTAATTTCTTGGAAGCTTGGCAACTCCTTTCAATGAAAGTGCTTTTCCACAGTCTCTGCTTAGGGCTACTTGAAGAGAAAACAAATCATAGAGACAAAACTGGGAACTACTTTGTATTGTCGAGTTTCAAAGAGCTACTAAAAACCATGTTGGATTTAGAGTTCCAAATTCATCTATGTATATTGGAGGGAAAAGAGGGAAACCTAAAAATATAAACTTCTATTGTAAACGAAGGCTTCAAACTAGAAAAACAAAATTTGTTGAGTCAAGTGGGATTTATGTACCCATTATTACCACCAAGTATCATCAAGTTTGGGTGAAAAAATATTTGCTGGTATTTCGGAAACTTGTTATTTCTTAGAAGCTTGGCCACCTCTCAAAATGAATGTGCTTTTCCACAGTCTGAGCCTAGGGCTACTTGAAGAGGAAACAAACCATAGAGACAAAACTGAGAACTCCTTTCTTTTGTCAAGTTTCAAAGAGCTACTACAAACCATGTTAGATTTAGAGTTCCAAATTCATCCATCTATATAGGAGAGAACAAAGTGAAACCTAAAAACAAAAATGCTACTGTAAACTAACAATTCAACCTAGAAGAACAAAATGTGGTGAGCGAAGCGGGATTTGTGTACTTGTCATTACCACCACGTATCGTCAAGATTGGGTGAAAAAGTATTTGCTGGTATTTCGTAAACTCGTAATTTCTTGGAAGCTTGGCAACTCCTTTCAATGAAAGTGGTTTTCCACAGTCTCTTTTTTGGGCTACTTGAAGAGGAAACAAATCATAGAGACAAAAGGGAGAACTACTTTTTTTGTCAAGTTTCAAAGAGCTACTAAAAACCATGTTGGAATTAAAGTTCCATATTCATCTATCTATATAGAAGAGAACAGAGTGAAACCTAAATATAAAAACTGCTACTGTAGACGTATGCTTAAACCTAGAAAAACAAAATTTGGTGAGCCAAGTGGGATTGGTGTACTGATCATTACCACCAAGTATCATCAAGATTGGGTAAAAAAATATATGCTGGTATTTCGGAAACTCGTTATTTCTTAGAAGCTTGGCAACCCCTCTCAATGAAAGTGCTTTTCCACAGTCTGTGATTACGGCTACTTAAAGAGGAAACAAACCAGAGAGACAAAACTGAGAATTCTTTATTTTGTCAAGTTTCAAAGAGCTACTAAAAACCATGTTGGATTTAGAGTTCCAAATTCATCTATCTACATAGGAGAGAACAGAGGGAAACCTAAAAATATAAACTGCTACTGTAAACGGACGCTTCAACCTGGAAGGGTCAAAATTTGCTGAGTCAAGTGGGATTTGTGTACTGATCATTACCACACAGTATCATCAAGATTGGGTGAAAAAATATTTGCTTGTATTTCGGAAACTCGTTATTTCTTAGAAGATTGGCCACCCCTCAAAATGAAAGTGCTTTTTCAGAGTCTTTGCCTAGGGCTACTTGAAGAGGAAACAAACCATAGAGACAAAACTGAGAACTACTTTATTTTGTCAAGTTTCAAAGAGCTACTACAAACCATGTTGGATTTAGAGTTCCAAATTCATCTATCTATATAGGAGAGAACAAAGTGAAACCTAAAAATAAAAACTGCTACTGTAAACGAACACTTCACCCTAGAAGAACAAAATTTTGTTAGCCAAGCGGGATTTGTGTACTTGTCATTACCACAACTTATCCTCAAGATTGGGTGAAAAAGTATTTGCTGGTATTTCGTAAACTCGAAATTTCTTGGAAGCTTGGCAACTCCTTTCAATGAAAGTGCTTTTCCACAGTCTCTACTTAGGACTACTTGAAAAGGAAACAAATCATAGAGACAAAACTGAGAACTACATTTTTGTCAAGTTTCAAAAGCTACTACAAACCATGTTGGATTTAGAGTTCCAAATTCATCTCTCTATATAGAAGAGAACAGAGTGAAACCTCAATATAAAAACTGCTACTCTAGACGAACGCTTCAACCTAGAAAAACAAAATATGGTGGGCCAAGTGTAATTCATGTACTGATCATTTTACCAAGTATCATCAAGATTGGGTGAAAAAATATTTGCTGGTGTTTTGGAAACTCGTTATTTCTTAGAAGGTTGGCAAACCCTCTCAATGCAAGTGCTTTTCCCCAGTCTGTGCCAAGGGCTTCTTGAAGAGGAAACAAACCATAGAGACAAAACTGAGAACTACTTTATGTTGGCAAGTTTCAAAGAGCTACTACAAACCATGTTGGATTTAGAGTTCCAAATTCATCTATTTATATAGGAGAGAAGAGAGTGAAACCTAAAAATAAAAACTGCTACTGTAAACGAAGGCTTCTACCTAGAAGAACAAAATTTTTGAGCCATGTGGGATTTGTGTACTTGTCATTACGACCACGTATCATCAAGATTGGGTGAAAAAATATTTGCTGGTATTTCAGAAACTCGTAATTTCTTGGAAGCTTGGCAACCCCTTTTAATGAAAGTGCTTTCCCACAGTCTCTGTTTAGGGCTACTTGAAGAGAAAACAAATCATAGAGACAAAACTGAGAACTCCTTTATTTTTTCAAGTTTCAAAGAGGTACTACAAACCATGTTGGATTTAGAGTTCCAAATTCATCTATGTATATAGGAGAGAACAGAGGGAAACCTAAAAATATAAACTGCTACTGTAAACCAACGCTTCAAACTAGAAGAACAAAATTTGGTGAGTCAAGTGGGATTTGTGTACCCATCATTACCACCTAGTATCATCAAGATTGGGTGAAAAAATATTTGCTGGTATTTCGGAAACTCGTTATTTCTTGGATGCTTGCAACCTTTTTCAATGAAAGTGCTTTTCCACAGTCTGTGCCTAGGGCTACTTTTAGTGGAAACAAACCATAGAGACAATACTGAGAACTCCTTTATTTTGTCAAGTTTCGAAGAGCTAGTACGAACCATGTTGGATTTAGAGTTCCAAATTCATCTATCAATATAAGAGAGAACAGAGTAAAACCTAAATATAAAAACTACTACTGTAGACGAACGCTTAAACCTAGAACTACACAACTTGGTGAGCCAAGTGGAATTGGTGTACTGATCATTACCACCAAGTATCATCAAGATTGGGTGAAAAGTATTTGCTGGTATTTCGTAAACTCGTAATTTCTTGGAAGCTTGGCAACTCCTTTCAATGAAAGTGCTTTTCCACAGTCTCTCCTTAGGGCTACTTGAAGAGGAACCAAATCATAGAGACAAAACTGAGAACTACTTTTTTTGTCAAGTTTCAAAGATTGGATTTAGAGTTCCAAATTCAGCTATCTATATAGGAGAGCACAGAGGGAAACCTAAAAATATAAACTGCTACTCAAATCGAACGCTTCAACCTAGAAGAACAAAATTTGGTGAGTCAAGTGGGATTTGTGTACCCATCATTACCACCAAGTATCATCAAGATTGGGTGAAAAAATATTTGCTGGTATTTCGGAAACTCGTTATTTCTTGGAAACGTGGCAACCCCTTTCAATGAAAGTGCTTTTCCACAGTCTGTGCCTAGGGCTACTTGAAGAGGAAACAAACCATAAAGACAATACTGGGAAGTCCTTTATTTTGTCATGTTTCAAAGAGCTACTACACCCCATGTTGGATTTATAGTTCCAAATTCATCTATCAATATAAGAGAGAACAGAGTAAAACCTAATTATAAAAACTACTACTGTAGACGAACGCTTAAACCTAGAAGAACACAACTTGGTGAGCCAAGTGTTATTTGTGTACT
>NW_027511739.1:0-21965 GCF_048772815.1 Callospermophilus lateralis | reverse complement strand
CTTGACAAAATAAAGGAGTTCTCAGTTTTGTCTCTCTGGTTTGTTTCCTCTTCATGTAGCCCTAGGAACAGACTGTGGAAAAGCACTTTCATTGAGATGGGTTGCCAAACTACTAAGAAATATCGAGTTTCCGAAATACCAGCAAATATTTTTTCAACCAAACTTGATGATACATGGTGGTAAAGATCAGCACACAAATCCCACTTGGCTAACCAATTTTTGTTCATCTAGGATGAAGCATTCGTGTACAGTAGCAGTTTTTATATTTAGGTTTCCCTCTGTTCTCTCCTATATAGATAGATGAATTTGGAACTCTAAATCCAACATGGTTTGTAGTAGCTCTTTGAAACTTGACAAAATAAAGGAGTTCTCTGTTTTATCTCTATGGTTTGTTTCCTCTTAAAGTAGCCCTAGGCACAGACTGTGGAAAGCACTTTCATTGAGATTGGTTGCCAAGCTTCTAAGAAATAACGAGTTTCCGAAATACCAGCAAATATTTCTTCACCCAATCTTGATGATACCTGGTGGTAGTGATCAGTACACAAATCCCACTTGCCTCACAAAATTTTGTTCTTATAGGTTGAAGCGTTCGTCTACAGTAGCAGTTTTATATTAAGGTTTCTCTCTGTTCTCTCCTATATAGAGAGATGAATTTGGAACTCTAAATCCAACGTGGTTTGCAGTAGCTCTTTGAAACTTGACAAAATAAAGGAGTTCTCAGTTTTGCCTCTATGGTTTGTTTCCTCTTCAAGTAGCCCTAGGCACAGACTGTGGAAAAGCACTTTCATTGAGAGGGGTTGCCAAGCTTCTAAGAAATAACGAGTTTCCGAAATACCAGCAAATATTTTTTCACCCAATCTTGATGATACGTGGTGGTAATGATCAGTACACAAGTCCCACTTGGCTCACCAAATTTTGTTGTTCTAGGTTGAAGCGTTCGTCTACAGTAGCAGTTTTTATATTTAGGTTTCCCTCTGTTCTCTCATATATAGATAGATAAATTTGGAACTCTAAATCCAACATGGTTTGTAGTAGCGCTTTGAAACTTGACAAAATAAAGGAGTTCTCAGTTTTGTCTCTATGGTTTGTTTCCTCTTCAAGTAGCCCTAGGCACAGACTGTGGAAAGCACTTTCATTGAGATGGGTTGTCAAGCTTCTAAGAAATAACGAGTTTCCGAAATACCAGCAAATATTTTTTCACACAATCTTGTTGATACTTGGTGGTAATGATCAGTACACAAATCCCACATGGCTCACCAAATTAGGTCTTCTAGGTTGAAGCGTTCGTCTACAGTAGCAGTTTTTATATTTAGGTTTCTCTCTGTTCTCTTCTATATAGATAGATGAATTTGGAACTCTAAATCCAACATGGTTTGTAGTAGCTCTTTGAAACTTGACAAAATAAAGGAGTTCTCAGATTTGTCTCTATGTTTTGTTTCCTCTTCAAGTAGCCCTAGGCACAGACTGTGGAAAAGCACTTTCATTGAAAGGGGTTGCCAAACTTCTAAGAAATAACGAGTTTCGGAAATACCAGCAAATATTTTTTCACCCAAACTTGATGATACTTGGTGGTAATGATTTGTATACAAATCCCACTTGCCTTACCAAATTTTGTTCTTCTAGTTTGAAGCGTTCGTCTACAGTAGCAGTTTTTATATTTAGGTTTCCCTCTGTTCTCTCCTATATAGAAAGATTAATTTGGAACTCTAAATCCAACATGCTTTTTAGTAGCTCTTTGAAACTTGAGAAAATAAAGGAGTTCTCAGTTTGTCTCTATGGTTTGTTTCCTCTTAAAGTAGCCCTAGGCACAGACTGTGGAAAGCACTTTCATTGAGATTGGTTGCCAAGCTTCTAAGAAATAACGAGTTTCCGAAACACCAGCAAATATTTCTTCACCCAATCTTGATGATACTTGGTGGTAGTGATCAGTACACAAATCCCACTTGCCTCACCAAATTTTTTTCTTCTAGGTTGAAGCGTTCGTTTACAGTAGCAGTTTTTATATTTAGGTTTCCCTCTGTTCTCTCCTATATAGATAGAGGAATTTGGAACTCTAAATCCAACGTGGTTTGCAGTAGCTCTTTGAAACTTGACAAAATAAAGGAGTTCTCAGATTTGTCTCTATGGTTTGTTTCCTTTTCAAGTAGCCCTATGCACAGACTGTGGAAAAGCACTTTCATTGAGAGGGGTTGCCAAGCTTCTAAGAAATAACGAGTTTCCGAAATACCAGCAAATATTTTTTCACCCAATCTTGATGATACTTGGTGGTAATGATTAGTATACAAATCCCACTTGGCTTACCAAATTTTGTTCTTCTAGGTTGAAGCGTTCTTCTACAGTAGCAGTTTTTATATTTAGGTTTCCCTCTGTTCTCTCCTATATAGATAGATGAATTTGGAACTCTAAATCCAACATGCTTTGTAGTAGCTCCTTGAAACTTGACAAAATAAAGGAGTTCTCAGTTTTGTCTCTATGGTTTGTTTCCTCTTCAAGTAGCCCTAGGCACAGACTGTGGAAAAGCACTTTCATTGAGATGGGTTGCCAAGCTACTAAGAAATATCGAGTTTCCGAAATACCAGCAAATATTTTTTCAGCCAAACTTGATGATACTTGGTGGTAAAGATCAGCACACAAATCCCACTTGGCTAACCAATTTTTGTTCATCTAGGATGAAGCATTCGTGTACAGTAGCAGTTTTTATATTTAGGTTTCCCTCTGTTCTCTCCTATATAGATAGATGAATTTGGAACTCTAAATCCAACATGGTTTGTAGTAGCTCTTTGAAACTTGACAAAATAAAGGAGTTCTCTGTTTTGTCTCTATGGTTTGTTTCCTCTTAAAGTAGCCCTAGGCACAGACTGTGGAAAGCACTTTCATTGAGATTGGTTGCCAAGCTTCTAAGAAATAACGAGTTTCTGAAATACCAGCAAATATCTCTTCACCCAATCTTGATGATACCTGGTGGTAGTGATCAGTACACAAATCCCACTTGCCTCACAAAATTTTGTTCTTCTAGGTTGAAGCGTTCGTCTACAGTAGCAGTTTTATATTTAGGTTTCTCTCTGTTCTCTCCTATATAGAGAGATGAATTTGGAACTCTAAATCCAACGTGGTTTGCAGTAGCTCTTTGAAACTTGACAAAATAAAGGAGTTCTCAGTTTTGCCTCTATGGTTTGTTTCCTCTTCAAGTAGCCCTAGGCACAGACTGTGGAAAAGCACTTTCATTGAGAGGGATTGCCAAGCTTCTAAGAAATAACGAGTTTCCGAAATACCAGCAAATATTTTTTTTCAACCAATCTTGATGATACTTGGTGGTAATGATCAGTACACAAATCCCACTTGGCTTACCAAATTTTGTTCTTCGAGGTTGAAGCGTTCGTGTACAGTAGCAGTTTTTATATTTAGGTTTCCCTCTGTTCTCTCCTATACAGATAGATGAATTTGGAACTCTAAATCCAACATGGTTTGTAGTAGCTCTTTGAAACTTGACAAAATAAAGGAGTTCTCAGTTTTGTCTCTATGGTTTGTTTCCTCTTCAAGTAGCCCTAGGCCCAGACTGTGGAAAGCACTTTCATTGAGAGGGGTTCCTAAGCTTCTACGAAATAACGAGTTTCCGAAATACCAGCAAATATTTTTTCACCCAATCTTGATAATACTTGGTGGTAATGATCAGTACACAAATCCCAAATGGCTCCCCAAATTTTGTTCTTCTAGGTTGAATCGTTCGTCTACAGTAGCAGGTTTTATATTTAGGTTTCCCTCTGTTCTCTCTCATATAGATAGATGATTTTGGAACTCTAAATCCAACATGGTTTCTAGTAGCTCTTTGAAACGTGACAAAATAAAGGAGTTCTCAGTTTTGTCGCTATGGTTTGTTTCCTCTTCAAGTAGCCCTAGGCACAGACTGTGGAAAAGCACTTTCATTGAGAGGGGTTCCCAAGCTTCTAAGAAATAACGAGTTTCCGAAATACCAGCAAGTATTTTTTCACCCAATCTTGATGATACTTGGTGGTAATGATCAGTACACAAGTCCCACTTGGCTCACCAAATTTTGTTGTTCTAGGTTGAAGCGTTCGTCTACAGTAGCAGTTTTTATATTTAGGTTTCCCTCTGTTCTCTCATATATAGATAGATAAATTTGGAACTCTAAATCCAACATGGTTTGTAGTAGCGCTTTGAAACTTGACAAAATAAAGGAGTTCTCAGTTTTGTCTCTATGGTTTGTTTCCTCTTCAAGTAGCCCTAGGCACAGACTGTGGAAAGCACTTTCATTGAGATGGGTTGTCAAGCTTCTAAGAAATAACGAGTTTCCGAAATACCAGCAAATATTTTTTCACACAATCTTGTTGATACTTGGTAGTAATGATCAGTACACAAATCCCACATGGCTCACCAAATTAGGTCTTCTAGGTTGAAGCGTTCGTCTACAGTAGCAGTTTTTATATTTAGGTTTCTCTCTGTTCTCTTCTATATAGATAGATGAATTTGGAACTCTAAATCCAACATGGTTTGTAGTAGCTCTTTGAAACTTGACAAAATAAAGGAGTTCTCAGATTTGTCTCTATGTTTTGTTTCCTCTTCAAGTAGCCCTAGGCACAGACTGTGGAAAAGCACTTTCATTGAAAGGGGTTGCCAAACTTCTAAGAAATAACGAGTTTCAGAAATACCAGCAAATATTTTTTCACCCAAACTTGATGATACTTGGTGGTAATGATTTGTATACAAATCCCACTTGCCTTACCAAATTTTGTTCTTCTAGTTTGAAGCGTTCGTCTACAGTAGCAGTTTTTATATTTAGGTTTCCCTCTGTTCTCTCCTATATAGAAAGATTAATTTGGAACTCTAAATCCAACATGCTTTTTAGTAGCTCTTTGAAACTTGACAAAATAAAGGAGTTCTCAGTTTTGTCTCTATGGTTTGTTTCCTCTTAAAGTAGCCCTAGGCACAGACTGTGGAAAGCACTTTCATTGAGATTGGTTGCCAAGCTTCTAAGAAATAACGAGTTTCCGAAACACCAGCAAATATTTCTTCACCCAATCTTGATGATACTTGGTGGTAGTGATCAGTACACAAATCCCACTTGCCTCACCAAATTTTTTTCTTCTAGGTTGAAGCGTTCGTCTACAGTAGCAGTTTTTATATTTAGGTTTCCCTCTGTTCTCTCCTATATAGATAGATGAATTTGGAACTCTAAATCCAACGTGGTTTGCAGTAGCTCTTTGAAACTTGACAAAATAAAGGAGTTCTCAGATTTGTCTCTATGGTTTGTTTCCTTTTCAAGTAGCCCTATGCACAGACTGTGGAAAAGCACTTTCATTGAGAGGGGTTGCCAAGCTTCTAAGAAATAACGAGTTTCCGAAATACCAGCAAATATTTTTTCACCCAATCTTGATGATACTTGGTGGTAATGATTAGTATACAAATCCCACTTGGCTTACCAAATTTTGTTCTTCTAGGTTGAAGCGTTCTTCTACAGTAGCAGTTTTTATATTTAGGTTTCCCTCTGTTCTCTCCTATATAGATAGATGAATTTGGAACTCTAAATCCAACATGCTTTGTAGTAGCTCCTTGAAACATGACAAAATAAAGGAGTTCTCAGTTTTGTCTCTATGGTTTGTTTCCTCTTCAAGTAGCCCTAGGCACAGACTGTGGAAAAGCACTTTCATTGAGATGGGTTGCCAAGCTACTAAGAAATATCGAGTTTCCGAAATACCAGCAAATATTTTTTCACTAAAACTTGATGATACTTGGTGGTAAAGATCAGCACACAAATCCCACTTGGCTAACCAATTTTTGTTCATCTAGGATGAAGCATTCGTGCACAGTAGCAGTTTTTATATTTAGGTTTCCCTCTGTTCTCTCCTATATAGATAGATGAATTTGGAACTCTAAATCCAACATGGTTTGTAGTAGCTCTTTGAAACTTGACAAAATAAAGGAGTTCTCTGTTTTGTCTCTATGGTTTGTTTCCTCTTAAAGTAGCCCTAGGCACAGACTGTGGAAAGCACTTTCATTGAGATTGGTTGCCAAGCTTCTAAGAAATAACGAGTTTCTGAAATACCAGCAAATATCTCTTCACCCAATCTTGATGATACCTGGTGGTAGTGATCAGTACACAAATCCCACTTGCCTCACAAAATTTTGTTCTTCTAGGTTGAAGCGTTCGTCTACAGTAGCAGTTTTATATTTAGGTTTCTCTCTGTTCTCTCCTATATAGAGAGATGAATTTGGAACTCTAAATCCAACGTGGTTTGCAGTAGCTCTTTGAAACTTGACAAAATAAAGGAGTTCTCAGTTTTGCCTCTATGGTTTGTTTCCTCTTCAAGTAGCCCTAGGCACAGACTGTGGAAAAGCACTTTCATTGAGAGGGGTTGCCAAGCTTCTAAGAAATAACGAGTTTCCGAAATACCAGCAAATATTTTTTTTCAACCAATCTTGATGATACTTGGTGGTAATGATCAGTACACAAATCCCACTTGGCTCAACAAATTTTGTTCTTCTAGGTTGAAGCGTTCGTGTACAGTAGCAGTTTTTATATTTAGGTTTCCCTCTGTTCTCTCCTATACAGATAGATGAATTTGGAACTCTAAATCCAACATGGTTTGTAGTAGCTCTTTGAAACTTGACAAAATAAAGGAGTTCTCAGTTTTGTCTCTATGGTTTGTTTCCTCTTCAAGTAGCCCTAGGCCCAGACTGTGGAAAGCACTTTCATTGAGAGGGGTTCCTAAGCTTCTACGAAATAACGAGTTTCCGAAATACCAGCAAATATTTTTTCACCCAATCTTGATAATACTTGGTGGTAATGATCAGTACACAAATCCCAAATGGCTCCCCAAATTTTGTTCTTCTTGGTTGAAGCGTTCGTCTACAGTAGCAGGTTTTATATTTAGGTTTCCCTCTGTTCTCTCCCATATAGATAGATGATTTTGGAACTCTAAATCCAACATGGTTTGTAGTAGCTCTTTGAAACTTGACAAAATAAAGGAGTTCTCAGTTTTGTCGCTATGGTTTGTTTCCTCTTCAAGTAGCCCTAGGCACAGACTATGGAAAAGCACTTTCATTGAGAGGGGTTCCCAAGCTTCTAAGAAATAACGAGTTTCCGAAATACCAGCAAATATTTTTTCACCCAATCTTGATGATACGTGGTGGTAATGATCAGTACACAAGTCCCACTTGGCTCACCAAATTTTGTTCTTCTAGGTTGAAGCGTTCGTCTACAGTAGCAGTTTTTATATTTAGGTTTCACTCTGTTCTCTCATATATAGATAGATAAATTTGGAACTCTAAATCAAACATGGTTTGTAGTAGCGCTTTGAAACTTCACAAAATAAAGGAGTTCTCAGTTTTGTCTCTATGGTTTGTTTCCTCTTCAAGTAGACCTAGGCACAGACTGTGGAAAGCACTTTCATTGAGATGGGTTGTCAAGCTTCTAAGAAATAACGAGTTTCCGAAATACCAGCAAATATTTTTTCACACAATCTTGTTGATACTTGGTGGTAATGATCAGTACACAAATCCCACTTGGCTCACCAAATTAGGTCTTCTAGGTTGAAGCGTTCGTCTACAGTAGCAGTTTTTATATTTAGGTTTCTCTCTGTTCTCTTCTATATAGATAGATGAATTTGGAACTCTAAATCCAACATGGTTTGTAGTAGCTCTTTGAAACTTGACAAAATAAAGGAGTTCTCAGATTTGTCTCTATGTTTTGTTTCCTCTTCAAGTAGCCATAGGCACAGACTGTGGAAAAGCACTTTCATTGAAAGGGGTTGCCAAGCTTCTAAGAAATAACGAGTTTCCAAAATACCAGCAAATATTTTTTCACACAAACTTGATGATACTTGGTGGTAATGATTTGTATACAAATTCCACTTGGCTTACCAAATTTTGTTCTTCTACGTTGAAGCGTTCGTCTACAGTAGCAGTTTTTATATTTAGGTTTCCCTCTCTTCTCCTGTATAGATAGATGAATTTGGAACTCTAAATCCAACATGCTTTGTAGTAGCTCCTTGAAACTTGACAAAATAAAGGAGTTCTCAGTTTTGCCTCTATGGTTTGTTTCCTCTTAAAGTAGTCCTATGCACAGACTGTGGAAAGCACTTTCATTGAGATTGGTTGCCAAGCTTCTAAGAAATAACGAGTTTCCGAAATACCAGCAAATATTTCTTCACCCAATCTTGATGATACTTGGTGGTAGTGATCAGTACACAAATCCCACTTGCCTCATAAATTTTGTTCTTCTAGGTTGAAGTGTTCGTCTACAGTAGCAGTTTTATATTTAGGTTTCTCTCTGTTCTCTCCTATATAGATAGATGAATTTGGAACTCTAAATCCAACGTGGTTTGCAGTAGCTATTTGAAACTTGACAAAATAAAGGAGTTCTCAGATTTGTCTCTATGGTTTGTTTCCTCTTCAAGTAGCCCTAGGCACAGACTGTGGAAAAGCACTTTCATTGAGAGGGTTTGCCAAGCTTCTAAGAAATAACGAGTTTCCGAAATACCAGCAAATATTTTTTCACCCAAACTTGATGATACTTGGTGGTAATGATTAGTATACAAATCGCACTTGGCTTACCAAATTTTGTTCTTCTAGGTTGAAGCGTTCGTCTACAGTAGCAGTTTTTATATTTATGTTTCCCTCTGTTCTCTCCTATATAGATAGATGAATTTAGAACTCTAAATCCAACATGCTTTGTAGTAGCTCCTTGAAACTTGACAAAATAAAGGAGTTCTCAGTTTTGTCTCTATGGTTTGTTTCCTCTTCAAGTAGCCCTAGGCACAGACTGTGGAAAAACACTTTCATTGAGAGGGGTTGCCAAGCTTCTAAGAAATAACGAGTTTCCGAAATACCAGCAAATATTTTTTCACCCAATCTTGATGATACGTGATGGTAATGAAAAGTACACAAATCCCACTTGGCTCACCAAATTTTGTTTTGCTACGTTGAAGCCTTCGTTTACAGTAGCAGTTTTTATTTTCAGGTTTCACTCTGTTCTCTCCTATATAGATAGATGAATTTGGAACTCTAAATCCAACATGGTTTGTAGTAGCTCTTTGAAACTTGACAAAATAAAGGAGTTCTCAGATTTGTCTCTATGTTTTGTTTCCTCTTCAAGTAGCCCTAGGCGCAGACTGTGGAAAAACACTTTCATTGAGAGGTTTTGCCAAGCTTCTAAGAAATAACGAGTTTCAGAAAAACCAGCAAATATTTTTTCACCCAATCTTGATGATACGTGATGGTAATGAAAAGTACACAAATCCCACTTGGCTTACCAAATTTAGTTCTTCTAGGTTGAAGCGTTCGTGTACAGTAGCAGTTTTTATATTTAGGTTTCCCTCTGTTCTCTCCTATATAGATAGATGAATTTGGAACTCTAAATCCAACATGGTTTGTAGTAGCTCTTTGAAACTTGGCAAAATAAAGGAGTTCTCAGTTTTGTTTCTATGGTTTGTTTCCTTTTAAAGTAGCCCTAGGCACAGACTGTGGAAAGCACTTTCATTGAGATGGGATGTCAAGCTTCTAAGAAATAACGAGTTTCCGAAATACCAGCAAATATTTTTCACACAATCTTGTTGATACTTGGTGGTAATGATCAGTACACAAATCCCACTTGGCTCACCAAATTTTGTTCTTCTAGGTTGAAGCGTTCGTCTACAGTAGCAGGTTTTATATTTAGGTTTCTCTCTGTTCTCTCCTATATAGATAGATGAATTTGGAACTCTAAATCCAACATGGTTTGTAGTAGCTCTTTGAAACTTGGCAAAATAAAGGAGTTCTCAGATTTGTCTCTATGGTTTGTTTCCTCTTCAAGTAGCCCTAGGCACAGACTGTGGAAAGCACTTTCATTGAGATGGGTTGTCAAGCTTCTAAGAAATAACGAGTCTCCGAAATACCAGCAAATATTTTTCACACAATCTTGTTGATACTTGGTGGTAATGATCAGTACAAAAATCCCACTTGGCTCACCAAATTTTGTTCCAGGTTGAAGCGTTCGTCTACAGTAGCAGTTTTTATATTTAGGTTTCTCTCTGTTCTCTCCTATATAGATAGATGAATTTGGAACTCTAAATCCAACATGGTTTGTAGTAGCTCTTTGAAACTTGACAAAATAAAGGAGGTCTCAGATTTGTCTCTATGGTTTGTTTCCTTTTCAAGTAGCCCTAGGCACAGACTGTGGAAAATCACTTTCATTGAGAGGGGTTCCCAAGCTTCTAAGAAATATCGAGTTCCGAAATACCAGCAAATATTTTTTCACCCAAACTTGATGATACTTGGTGGTAATGATCCGCACACAAATCCCACTTGGCTAACCAATTTTTGTTCATCTAAGATGAAGCATTCGCGTACAGTAGCAGTTTTTATATTTAGGTTTCCCTCTGTTCTCTCCTATATAGACAGATGAATTTGGAACTCTAAATCAAACATGGTTTGTAGTAGCTCTTTGAAATTTGTCAAAATAAAGGAGTTCTCAGTTTTTTCTCTATGGTTTGTTTCCTCTTAAAGTAGCCCTAGGCACAGACTCGGAAAGTACTTTCATTGAGATTGGTTGCCAAGCTTCTAAGAAATAACGAGTTTCGGAAATACCAGCAAATATTTCTTCACCCAATCTTGATGATACTTGGTGGTAGTGATCAGTACACAAATCCCACTTGCCTCACCAAATTTTTTTCTTCTAGGTTGAAGCGTTCGTTTACAGTAGCAGTTTTTATATTTAGGTTTCCCTCTGTTCTCTCCTATATAGATAGATGAATTTGGAACTCTAAATCCAACGTGGTTTGCAGTAGCTCTTTGAAACTTGACAAAATAAAGGAGTTCTCAGATTTGTCTCTATGGTTTGTTTCCTTTTCAAGTAGCCCTATGCACAGACTGTGGAAAAGCACTTTCATTGAGAGGGGTTGCCAAGCTTCTAAGAAATAACGAGTTTCCGAAATACCAGCAAATATTTTTTCACCCAATCTTGATGATACTTGGTGGTAATGATTAGTATACAAATCCCACTTGGCTTACCAAATTTTGTTCTTCTAGGTTGAAGCGTTCTTCTACAGTAGCAGTTTTTATATTTAGGTTTCCCTCTGTTCTCTCCTATATAGATAGATGAATTTGGAACTCTAAATCCAACATGCTTTGTAGTAGCTCCTTGAAACTTGACAAAATAAAGGAGTTCTCAGTTTTGTCTCTATGGTTTGTTTCCTCTTCAAGTAGCCCTAGGCACAGACTGTGGAAAAGCACTTTCATTGAGATGGGTTGCCAAGCTACTAAGAAATATCGAGTTTCCGAAATACCAGCAAATATTTTTTCAGCCAAACTTGATGATACTTGGTGGTAAAGATCAGCACACAAATCCCACTTGGCTAACCAATTTTTGTTCATCTAGGATGAAGCATTCGTGTACAGTAGCAGTTTTTATATTTAGGTTTCCCTCTGTTCTCTCCTATATAGATAGATGAATTTGGAACTCTAAATCCAACATGGTTTGTAGTAGCTCTTTGAAACTTGACAAAATAAAGGAGTTCTCTGTTTTGTCTCTATGGTTTGTTTCCTCTTAAAGTAGCCCTAGGCACAGACTGTGGAAAGCACTTTCATTGAGATTGGTTGCCAAGCTTCTAAGAAATAACGAGTTTCTGAAATACCAGCAAATATCTCTTCACCCAATCTTGATGATACCTGGTGGTAGTGATCAGTACACAAATCCCACTTGCCTCACAAAATTTTGTTCTTCTAGGTTGAAGCGTTCGTCTACAGTAGCAGTTTTATATTTAGGTTTCTCTCTGTTCTCTCCTATATAGAGAGATGAATTTGGAACTCTAAATCCAACGTGGTTTGCAGTAGCTCTTTGAAACTTGACAAAATAAAGGAGTTCTCAGTTTTGCCTCTATGGTTTGTTTCCTCTTCAAGTAGCCCTAGGCACAGACTGTGGAAAAGCACTTTCATTGAGAGGGGTTGCCAAGCTTCTAAGAAATAACGAGTTTCCGAAATACCAGCAAATATTTTTTTTCAACCAATCTTGATGATACTTGGTGGTAATGATCAGTACACAAATCCCACTTGGCTTACCAAATTTTGTTCTTCTAGGTTGAAGCGTTTGTGTACAGTAGCAGTTTTTATATTTAGGTTTCCCTCTGTTCTCTCCTATACAGATAGATGAATTTGGAAGTCTAAATCCAACATGGTTTGTAGTAGCTCTTTGAAACTTGACAAAATAAAGGAGTTCTCAGTTTTGTCTCTATGGTTTGTTTCCTCTTCAAGTAGCCCTAGGCCCAGACTGTGGAAAGCACTTTCATTGAGAGGGGTTCCTAAGCTTCTACGAAATAACGAGTTTCCGAAATACCAGCAAATATTTTTTCACCCAATCTTGATAATACTTGGTGGTAATGATCAGTACACAAATCCCAAATGGCTCCCCAAATTTTGTTCTTCTAGGTTGAATCGTTCGTCTACAGTAGCAGGTTTTATATTTAGGTTTCCCTCTGTTCTCTCCCATATAGATAGATGATTTTGGAACTCTAAATCCAACATGGTTTCTAGTAGCTCTTTGAAACGTGACAAAATAAAGGAGTTCTCAGTTTTGTCGCTATGGTTTGTTTCCTCTTCAAGTAGCCCTAGGCACAGACTGTGGAAAAGCACTTTCATTGAGAGGGGTTCCCAAGCTTCTAAGAAATAACGAGTTTCCGAAATACCAGCAAATATTTTTTCACCCAATCTTGATGATACTTGGTGGTAATGATCAGTACACAAGTCCCACTTGGCTCACCAAATTTTGTTGTTCTAGGTTGAAGCGTTCGTCTACAGTAGCAGTTTTTATATTTAGGTTTCCCTCTGTTCTCTCATATATAGATAGATAAATTTGGAACTCTAAATCCAACATGGTTTGTAGTAGCGCTTTGAAACTTGACAAAATAAAGGAGTTCTCAGTTTTGTCTCTATGGTTTGTTTCCTCTTCAAGTAGCCCTAGGCACAGACTGTGGAAAGCACTTTCATTGAGATGGGTTGTCAAGCTTCTAAGAAATAACGAGTTTCCGAAATACCAGCAAATATTTTTTCACACAATCTTGTTGATACTTGGTAGTAATGATCAGTACACAAATCCCACATGGCTCACCAAATTAGGTCTTCTAGGTTGAAGCGTTCGTCTACAGTAGCAGTTTTTATATTTAGGTTTCTCTCTGTTCTCTTCTATATAGATAGATGAATTTGGAACTCTAAATCCAACATGGTTTGTAGTAGCTCTTTGAAACTTGACAAAATAAAGGAGTTCTCAGATTTGTCTCTATGTTTTGTTTCCTCTTCAAGTAGCCCTAGGCACAGACTGTGGAAAAGCACTTTCATTGAAAGGGGTTGCCAAACTTCTAAGAAATAACGAGTTTCAGAAATACCAGCAAATATTTTTTCACCCAAACTTGATGATACTTGGTGGTAATGATTTGTATACAAATCCCACTTGCCTTACCAAATTTTGTTCTTCTAGTTTGAAGCGTTCGTCTACAGTAGCAGTTTTTATATTTAGGTTTCCCTCTGTTCTCTCCTATATAGAAAGATTAATTTGGAACTCTAAATCCAACATGCTTTTTAGTAGCTCTTTGAAACTTGACAAAATAAAGGAGTTCTCAGTTTTGTCTCTATGGTTTGTTTCCTCTTAAAGTAGCCCTAGGCACAGACTGTGGAAAGCACTTTCATTGAGATTGGTTGCCAAGCTTCTAAGAAATAACGAGTTTCCGAAACACCAGCAAATATTTCTTCACCCAATCTTGATGATACTTGGTGGTAGTGATCAGTACACAAATCCCACTTGCCTCACCAAATTTTTTTCTTCTAGGTTGAAGCGTTCGTCTACAGTAGCAGTTTTTATATTTAGGTTTCCCTCTGTTCTCTCCTATATAGATAGATGAATTTGGAACTCTAAATCCAACGTGGTTTGCAGTAGCTCTTTGAAACTTGACAAAATAAAGGAGTTCTCAGATTTGTCTCTATGGTTTGTTTCCTTTTCAAGTAGCCCTATGCACAGACTGTGGAAAAGCACTTTCATTGAGAGGGGTTGCCAAGCTTCTAAGAAATAACGAGTTTCCGAAATACCAGCAAATATTTTTTCACCCAATCTTGATGATACTTGGTGGTAATGATTAGTATACAAATCCCACTTGGCTTACCAAATTTTGTTCTTCTAGGTTGAAGCGTTCTTCTACAGTAGCAGTTTTTATATTTAGGTTTCCCTCTGTTCTCTCCTATATAGATAGATGAATTTGGAACTCTAAATCCAACATGCTTTGTAGTAGCTCCTTGAAACTTGACAAAATAAAGGAGTTCTCAGTTTTGTCTCTATGGTTTGTTTCCTCTTCAAGTAGCCCTAGGCACAGACTGTGGAAAAGCACTTTCATTGAGATGGGTTGCCAAGCTACTAAGAAATATCGAGTTTCCGAAATACCAGCAAATATTTTTTCACCCAAACTTGATGATACTTGGTGGTAAAGATCAGCACACAAATCCCACTTGGCTAACCAATTTTTGTTCATCTAGGATGAAGCATTCGTGCACAGTAGCAGTTTTTATATTTAGGTTTCCCTCTGTTCTCTCCTATATAGATAGATGAATTTGGAACTCTAAATCCAACATGGTTTGTAGTAGCTCTTTGAAACTTGACAAAATAAAGGAGTTCTCTGTTTTGTCTCTATGGTTTGTTTCCTCTTAAAGTAGCCCTAGGCACAGACTGTGGAAAGCACTTTCATTGAGATTGGTTGCCAAGCTTCTAAGAAATAACGAGTTTCTGAAATACCAGCAAATATCTCTTCACCCAATCTTGATGATACCTGGTGGTAGTGATCAGTACACAAATCCCACTTGCCTCACAAAATTTTGTTCTTCTAGGTTGAAGCGTTCGTCTACAGTAGCAGTTTTTATATTTAGGTTTCACTCTGTTCTCTCATATATAGATAGATAAATTTGGAACTCTAAATCAAACATGCTTTGTAGTAGCGCTTTGAAACTTCACAAAATAAAGGAGTTCTCAGTTTTGTCTCTATGGTTTGTTTCCTCTTCAAGTAGACCTAGGCACAGACTGTGGAAAGCACTTTCATTGAGATGGGTTGTCAAGCTTCTAAGAAATAACGAGTTTCCGAAATACCAGCAAATATTTTTTCACACAATCTTGTTGATACTTGGTGGTAATGAAAAGTACACAAATCCCACTTGGCTCACCAAATTTTGTTTTGCTACGTTGAAGCCTTCGTTTACAGTAGCAGTTTTTATATTCATGTTTCACTCTGTTCTCTCCTATATAGATAGATGAATTTGGAACTCTAAATCCAACATGGTTTGTAGTAGCTCTTTGAAACTTGACAAAATAAAGGAGTTGTCAGTTTTGTCTCTATGTTTTGTTTCCTCTTCAAGTAGCCCTAGGCGCAGACTGTGGAAAAACACTTTCATTGAGAGGTTTTGCCAAGCTTCTAAGAAATAACGAGTTTCAGAAAAACCAGCAAATATTTTTTCACCCAATCTTGATGATACGTGATGGTAATGAAAAGTACACAAATCCCACTTGGCTTACCAAATTTAGTTCTTCTAGGTTGAAGCGTTCGTGTACAGTAGCAGTTTTTATATTTAGGTTTCCCTCTGTTCTCTCCTATATAGATAGATGAATTTGGAACTCTAAATCCAACATGGTTTGTAGTAGCTCTTTGAAACTTGGCAAAATAAAGGAGTTCTCAGTTTTGTTTCTATGGTTTGTTTCCTTTTAAAGTAGCCCTAGGCACAGACTGTGGAAAGCACTTTCATTGAGATGGGATGTCAAGCTTCTAAGAAATAACGAGTTTCCGAAATACCAGCAAATATTTTTCACACAATCTTGTTGATACTTGGTGGTAATGATCAGTACACAAATCCCACTTGGCTCACCAAATTTTGTTCTTCTAGGTTGAAGCGTTCGTCTACAGTAGCAGGTTTTATATTTAGGTTTCTCTCTGTTCCCTCCTATATAGATAGATGAATTTGGAACTCTAAATCCAACATGGTTTGTAGTAGCTCTTTGAAACTTGGCAAAATAAAGGAGTTCTCAGATTTGTCTCTATGGTTTGTTTCCTCTTCAAGTAGCCCTAGGCACAGACTGTGGAAAGCACTTTCATTGAGATGGGTTGTCAAGCTTCTAAGAAATAACGAGTCTCCGAAATACCAGCAAAATATTTTTCACACAATCTTGTTGATACTTGGTGGTAATGATCAGTACACAAATCCCACTTGGCTCACCAAATTTTGTTCCAGGTTGAAGCGTTCGTCTACAGTAGCAGTTTTTATATTTAGGTTTCTCTCTGTTCTCTCCTATATAGATAGATGAATTTGGAACTCTAAATCCAACATGGTTTGTAGTAGCTCTTTGAAACTTGACAAAATAAAGGAGGTCTCAGATTTGTCTCTATGGTTTGTTTCCTTTTCAAGTAGCCCTAGGCACAGACTGTGGAAAATCACTTTCATTGAGAGGGGTTCCCAAGCTTCTAAGAAATATCGAATTCCGAAATACCAGCAAATATTTTTTCACCCAAACTTGATGATACTTGGTGGTAATGATCCGCACACAAATCCCACTTGGCTAACCCATTTTTGTTCATCTAAGATGAAGCATTCGCGTACAGTAGCAGTTTTATATTTAGGTTTCCCTCTGTTCTCTCCTATATAGACAGATGAATTTGGAACTCTAAATCAAACATGGTTTGTAGTAGCTCTTTGAAATTTGTCAAAATAAAGGAGTTCTCAGTTTTTTCTCTATGGTTTGTTTCCTCTTAAAGTAGCCCTAGGCACAGACTCGGAAAGTACTTTCATTGAGATTGGTTGCCAAGCTTCTAAGAAATAACGAGTTTCGGAAATACCAGCAAATATTTCTTCACCCAATCTTGATGATACTTGTTGGTAGTGATCAGTACACAAATCCCACTTGCCTCACCAAATTTTGTTCTTCTAGGGTGAAGCGTTCGTCTACAGTAGCAGTTTAATATTTAGGTTTCTCTCTGTTCTCTCCTATATAGATAGATGAATTTGGAACTCTAAATCCAACGTGGTTTGCAGTAGCCCTTTGAAACTTGGCAAAATAAAGGAGTTCTCAGTTTTGTCTCTATGGTTTGTTTCCTTTTAAAGTAGCCCTAGGCACAGACTGTGGAAAGCACTTTCATTGAGATGGGTTGTCAAGTTTCTAAGAAATAACGAGTTTCCGAAATACCAGCAAATATTTTTAACACAATCTTGTTCATACTTGGTGGTAATGATCAGTACACAAATCCCACTTGGCTCACCAAATTTTGTTCTTCTAGGTTGAAGCGTTCGTCTACAGTAGCAGTTTTTATATTTAGGTTTCCCTCTGTTCTCTCCTATATAGACAGATGAATTTGGACTCTAAATCCAACATGGTTTGTAGTAGCTGTTTGAAACTTGTCAAAATAAAGGAGTTCTCAGTTTTGTCTCTATGGTTTGTTTCCTCTTAAAGTAGCCCTAGGCACAGACTGTGGAAAGTACTTTCATTGAGATTGGTTGCCAAGCTTCTAAGAAATAACGAGTTTCCGAAATACCAGCAAATATTTCTTCACCCAATCTTGATGATACTTGTTGGTAGTGATCAGTACACAAATTCCACTTGCCTCACCAAATTGTGTTCTTCTAGGTTGAAGCGTTCGTCTACAGTAGCAGTTTTATATTTAGGTTTCTCTCTGTTCTCTCCTATATAGATAGATGAATTTGGAACTCTAAATCCAACATGGTTTGCAGTAGCTCTTTGAAACTTGACAAAATAAAAGAGTTCTCAGATTTGTCTCTATGGTTTGTTTCCTCTTCAAGTAGCCCTAGGCACAGACTGTGGAAAGCACTTTCATTGAGATGGGTTGTCAAGCTTCAAAGAAATAACGAGTTTCCGAAATACCAGCAAATATTTTTCACACAATCTTGTTGATACTTGGTGGTAATGATCAGTACACAAATCCCACTTGGCTCACCAAATTTTGTTCTTCTAGGTTGAAGCGTTCGTCTACAGTAGCAGTTTTTATATTTAGGTTTCTCTCTGTTCTCTTCAATATAGATAGATGAATTTGGAACTCTAAATCCCACCTGGTTTGTAGTAGCTCTTTGAAACTTGACAAAATAAAGGAGTTCTCAGATTTGTCTCTATGGTTTGTTTCCTCTTCAAGTAGCCCTAGGCACAGACTGTGGAAAAACACTTTCATTGAGAGGGGTTGCCAAGCTTCTAAGAAATAACGAGTTTCCGAAATACCAGCAAATATTTTTTCACCCAATCTTGATGATACTTGGTGGTAATAATCAGTACACAAATCCCACTTGGCTCACCAAATTTAGTTCTTCTAGGTTGAAGCGTTCGTGTACAGTAGCAGTTTTTATATTTAGGTTTCCCTATGTTCTCTCCTATAGAGATACATGAATTTGGAACTCTAAATCCAACATGGTTTGTAGTAGCTCTTTGAAACTTTACAAAATAAAGGAGTTCTCAGTTTTGTCTCTATGGTTTGTTTCCTCTTCATGTAGCCCTAAGAACAAACTGTGGAAAAGCACTTTCATTGAGAGGGGTTGCCAAGCTTCTAAGAAATAACGAGTTTCCGAAATACCAGCAAATATTTTTTCACCCAATCTTGATGATACGTGGTGGTAATGATAAGTACACAAGTCCCACTTGGCTCACCAAATTTTGTTCTTCTAGGTTGAAGCGTTCGTCTACAGTAGCAGTTTTTATATTTAGGTTTCACTCTGTTCTCTCATATATAGATAGATAAATTTGGAACACTAAATCCAAAATGGTTTGTAGTAGCTCTTTGAAACTTGACAAAATAAAGGAGTTCTCAGGTTTGTCTCTATGGTTTGTTTCCTCTTCAAGTAGCCCTAGGCACAGACTGTGGAAAGCACTTTCATTGAGATGGGTTGTCAAGCTTCTAAGAAATAACGAGTTTCCGAAATAGCAGCAAATATTTTTTCACACAATCTTGTTGATACTTGGTGGTAATGATCAGTACACAAATCCCACTTGGCTCACCAAATTTTGTCTTCTAGGTTGAAGCGTTCGTCTACAGTAGCAGTTTTCATATTTATGTTTCTCTCTGTTCTCTCCTATATAGATAGATGAATTTGGAACTCTAAATCCAACATGGTTTGTAGTAGCTGTTTGAAACTTGACAAAATAAAGGAGTTCTCAGATTTGTCACTATGTTTTGTTTCCTCTTCAAGTAGCCCTAGGCACAGACTGTGGAAAAGCACTTTCATTGAAAGGGGTTGCCAAGCTTCTAAGAAATAACGAGTTTCGGAAATACCAGCAAATATTTTTTCACCCACACTTGATGATACTTGGTGGTAATGATTAGTATACGAATCCCACTTGGCTTACCAAATTTTGTTCTTCTACGTTGAAGCGTTCGTCTACAGTAGCAGTATTTATATTTAGGTCTCCCTCTGTTCTCTCCTATATAGATATATGAATTTGGAACTCTAAATCCAACATGCTTTGTAGTAGCTCCTTGAAACTTGACAAAATAAAGGAGTTCTCAGTTTTGTCTCTATGGTTTGTTTCCTCTTCAAGTAGCCCTAGGCACAGACTGTGGAAAAGCACTTTCATTGAGAGGGGTTGCCAAGCTTCTATGAAATAATGAGTTTCCGAAATACCAGCAAATATTTTTTCGCCCAATCTTGATGATACTTGTTGCTAATGATCAGTACACAAATCCCACTTTGCTCACCAAATTTAGTTCTTCTAGGTTGAAGCGTTCCTGTACAGTAGCAGTTTTATATTTAGGTTTCCCTCTGTTCTCTCCTATACAGATAGATGAATTTGGAACTCTAAATCCAACATGGTTTGTAGTAGCTCTTTGAAACTTGACAAAATAAAGGAGTTCTCAGTTTTGTCTCTCTGGTTTGTTTCCTCTTCATGTAGCTCTAGGAACAGACTGTGGAAAAGCACTTTCATTGAGATGGGTTGCCAAGGTTCTAAGAAATATCGAGTTTCCGAAATACCAGCAAATATTTTTTCACCCAAACTTGATGATACTGTGGTAATTTTCAGCACACAAATCCCACTTGGCTAACCAATTTTTGTTCTCTAGGATGAAGCATTCGTGTACAGTAGCAGTTTTTATATTTAGGTTTCCCTCTGTTCTCTCCTATATAGACAGATGAATTTGGATCTCTAAATCCAACATGGTTTGTAGTAGCTGTTTGAAACTTGACAAAATAAAGGAGTTCTCAGTTTTGTCTCTATGGTTTGTTTCCTCTTAAACTAGTCCTATGCACAGACTGTGGAAAGCACTTTCATTGAGATTGGTTGCCAAGCTTCTAAGAAATAACGAGTTTCCGAAATACCAGCAAATATTTCTTCACCCAATCTTGATGATACTTGGTGGTAGTGATCAGTACACAAATCCCACTTGCCTCATAAATTTTGTTCTTCTAGGTTGAAGTGTTCGTCTACAGTAGCAGTTTTATATTTAGGTTTCTCTCTGTTCTCTCCTATATAGATAGATGAATTTGGAACTCTAAATCCAACGTGGTTTGCAGTAGCTATTTGAAACTTGACAAAATAAAGGAGTTCTCAGATTTGTCTCTACGGTTTGTTTCCTCTTCAAGTAGCCCTAGGCACAGACTGTGGAAAAGCACTTTCATTGAGAGGGTTTGCCAAGCTTCTAAGAAATAACGAGTTTCCGAAATACCAGCAAATATTTTTTCACCCAAACTTGATGATACTTGGTGGTAATGATTAGTATACAAATCGCACTTGGCTTACCAAATTTTGTTCTTCTAGGTTGAAGCGTTCGTCTACAGTAGCAGTTTTTATATTTATGTTTCCCTCTGTTCTCTCCTATATAGATAGATGAATTTAGAACTCTAAATCCAACATGCTTTGTAGTAGCTCCTTCAAACTTGACAAAATAAAGGAGTTCTCAGTTTTGTCTCTATGGTTTGTTTCCTCTTCAAGTAGCCCTAGGCACAGACTGTGGAAAAACACTTTCATTGAGAGGGGTTGCCAAGCTTCTAAGAAATAACGAGTTTCCGAAATACCAGCAAATATTTTTTCACCCAATCTTGATGATACGTGATGGTAATGAAAAGTACACAAATCCCACTTGGCTCACCAAATTTTGTTTTGCTACGTTGAAGCCTTCGTTTACAGTAGCAGTTTTTATTTTCAGGTTTCACTCTGTTCTCTCCTATATAGATAGATGAATTTGGAACTCTAAATCCAACATGGTTTGTAGTAGCTCTTTGAACCTTGACAAAATAAAGGAGTTCTCAGATTTGTCTCTATGGTTTGTTTCCTCTTCAAGTAGCCCTAGGCGCAGACTGTGGAAAAACACTTTCATTGAGAGGTTTTGCCAAGCTTCTAAGAAATAACGAGTTTCCGAAAAACCAGCAAATATTTTTTCACCCAATCTTGATGATACGTGATGGTAATGAAAAGTACACAAATCCCACTTGGCTTACCAAATTTAGTTCTTCTAGGTTGAAGCGTTCGTGTACAGTAGCAGTTTTTATATTTAGGTTTCCCTCTGTTCTCTCCTATATAGATAGATGAATTTGGAACTCTAAATCCAACATGGTTTGTAGTAGCTCTTTGAAACTTGGCAAAATAAAGGAGTTCTCAGTTTTGTTTCTATGGTTTGTTTCCTTTTAAAGTAGCCCTAGGCACAGACTGTGGAAAGCACTTTCATTGAGATGGGATGTCAAGCTTCTAAGAAATAACGAGTTTCCGAAATACCAGCAAATATTTTTCACACAATCTTGTTGATACTTGGTGGTAATGATCAGTACACAAATCCCACTTGGCTCACCAAATTTTGTTCTTCTATGTTGAAGCGTTCGTCTACAGTAGCAGGTTTTATATTTAGGTTTCTCTCTGTTCTCTCCTATATAGATAGATGAATTTGGAACTCTAAATCCAACATGGTTTGTAGTAGCTCTTTGAAACTTGGCAAAATAAAGGAGTTCTCAGATTTGTCTCTATGGTT
>NW_027511738.1:0-21982 GCF_048772815.1 Callospermophilus lateralis | reverse complement strand
CTAGAAGACAAAATTTGGTGAGCCAAGTAGGATTTGTGTACTGATCATTACCACCAAGTATCATCAAGATTGGGTGAAAAAATATTTGCTGGTATTTCGGAAACTCGTTATTTCTTAGAAGCTTGGCAACCCCTCTCAATGAAAGTGCTTTCCACAGTCTCTGCCTAGGGCTACTTGAAGTGGAAACAAACCATAGAGACAAAACTGAGAACTCCTTTTTTTTGTCAAGTTTCAAAGAGCTACTACAAACCATGTTGGATTTAGAGTTCCAAATTCATCTATCTGTATAGGAGAGAACAGAGGGAAACCTAAATATAAAAACTGCTACTGAACACGAACGCTTCAACCTAGAAGAACTAAATTTGGTGAGCCAAGTGGGTTATGTGTACTGATCGTTAGCAACAAGTATCATCAAGATTGGGTGGAAAAATATTTGCTGGTATTTCGGAAACTCGTTATTTCTTAAAAGCTTGGCAACCCCTCTCAATGAAAGTTCTTTCCACAGTCTGTGCCTAGGGGACTTGAAGAGGAAACAAACCATAGAGACAAAACCTAGAACTCCTTTATTTTTTCAAGTTTCAAAATGCTACTACAAACCATGTTGGATTTAGAGTTCCAAATTCATCTATCTATATAGGAGAGAACAGAGGGAAACCTAAATATAAAAACTGCTACTGTAGACGAACGCTTCAACCTAGAAGAACAAAATTTGGTGAGCCAAGTGGGATTTGTGTACTGATCATTAGCACCAAGTATCATCAAGATTGGGTGAAAAAATATTTGCTGGTATTTCGGAAACTCGTAATTTCTTAGAAGCTTGGCAACCCCTCTCAATGAAAGTGCTTTTCCACAGTCTGTGCCTAGGGCTACTTGAAGAGGAAACAAACCATAGAGACAAAACTGAGAACTCCTTTATTTTGTCAAGTTTCAAAGAGCTACTACAAACCATGTTTCATTTAGAGTTCCAAATTCATCTATCTATATAGGAGAGAACAGAGAGAAACCTAAATATAAAAACTGCTACTGTAGAAGAACGCTTCAACCTAGAAGAACAAAATTTGGTGAGCCAACTAGGATTTGTGTACTGATCATTACCACCAAGTATCATCAAGATTGGGTTAAAAAATATTTGCTGGTATTTCGGAAACTCGTTATTTCTTAGAAGCTTGGCAAACCCTCTCAATGAAAGTGCTTTTCCACAGTCTGTGCCTAGTGCTACTTGAAGAGGAAACAAACCATAGAGACAAATCTGAGAACTCCTTTATTTTGTCAAGTTTCAAAGAGCTACTACAAACCATGTTGGATTTAGAGTTCCAAATATATCTATCTATATAGAAAAAAACAGAGGGAAACCTAAATATAAAAACTGCTACTGTACACGAACGCTTCAACCTAGAAGAACTAAATTTGGTGAGCCAAGTGGGATTTGTGTTCTGATCATTACCACCAAGTATCAACAAGATTGTGTGAAAAAATATTTGCTGGTATTTCGGAAACTCGTTATGTCTTAGAAGCTTGGCAACCCATCTCAATGAAAGTGCTTTCCACAGTCTTTGCCTAGGGCTACTTGAAGAGGAAACAATCCATAGCGAAAAAACTGAGAACTCCTTTATTTTGTCAATTTTCAAAGAGCTACTACAAACCATGTTGGATTTAGAGTTCCAAATTCATCTATCTATATAGGAGAGAACAGAGGGAAACCTAAATATAAAAACTGCTACTGTAGACGAACGCTTCAACCTAGAAGAACAAAATTTGCTGAGCCAAGTGGGATTTGTGTACTGATCATTAGCACCAGGTATCATCAAGATTGGGTAAAAAAATATTTGCTGGTATTTCGGAAATTCGTAATTTCTTAGAAGCTTGGCAACCCCTCTCAATGAAAGTGCTTTTCCACAGTCTGTGCCTAGGGCTACTTGAAGAGGAAACAAACCATAGAGACAAAACTGAGAACTCCTTTATTTTTTCAAGTTTCAAAGAGCTACTACAAACCATGTTGGATTTAGAGTTCCAAATTCATCTATCTATATAGGAGAGAACAGAGGGAAACCTAAATATAAAAACTGCTACTGTAGACGAACTCATCAACCTAAAAGAACAAAATTTGGTGAGCCAAGTGGGATTTGTGTACTGATCATTACCACCAAGTATCATCAAGATTGGGTGAAAAAATATTTGCTGGTATTTCGGAAACTGGTTATTTCTTAGAAGCTTGGCAACCCCTATCAATGAAAGTGCATTTCCACAGTCTGTGCCTAGGGCTACTTGAAAAGGAAACAAACCATAGAGACAAATCTGAGAACTCTTTTATTTTGTCAAGTTTCAAAGATCTACTACAAACCATGTTGGATTTAGAGTTCCAAATTCATCTATCTATATAGGAGAGAACAGAGGGAAACCTAAATATAAAAACTGCTACTGTACACGAACGCTTCAACCTAGAAGAACTAAATTTGGTGAGCCAAGTGCGAATTGTATACTGATCATTACCACCAAGTATCATCAAGATTGTGTGAAAAAATGTTTGCTGGTATTTTGGAAACTCGTTATTGCTTAGAAGCTTGGCAACCCCTCTCAATGAAAGTGCTTTTCCACAGTCTGTGCCTAGGGCTACTTGAAGAGGAAACAAAGCATAGAGACAAAACTGAGAACTCCTTTATTTTGTCAAGTTTCAAAGAGCTACTACAAACCATGTTGGATTTAGAGTTCCAAATTCATCTATCTAAATAGGAGAGAACAGAGGGAAACCTAAATATAAAAACTGCTACTGTACACGAACGCTTCAATCTAGAAGAACTAAATTTTGGTGAGCCAAGTGGGATTTGTGTACTGATCATTATCACCAAGTATGAACAAGATTTTGTGAAAAAATATTTGCTGGTATTTCGGAAACGCGTTATTCCTTAGAAGCTTGGCAACCCATCTCAATGAAAGTGCTTCCACAGTCTGTGCCTAGGGCTACTTGAAGTGGAAACAATCCATAGAGACAAAACTGAGAACTCCTTTATTTTGTCAAGTTTCAAAGAGCTACTACAAACCATGTTGGATTTAGAGTTCCAAATTCATCTATCTGTATAGGAGAGAACAGAGGGAAACCTAAATATAAAAACTGCTACTGTACACGAACGCTTCAACCTAGAAGAACTAAATTTGGTGAGCCAAGTGGGATATGTGTACTGATCATTAGAAACAAGTATCATCAAGATTGGGTGAAAAAATATTTGCTGGTATTTCGGAAACTCGTTATTTCTTAGAAGCTTGGCAACCCTTCTCAATGAAAGTGCTTTTCCACAGTCTGTGCCTAGGGCTACTTGAAGAGAAAACAAACCATAGAGACAAATCTGAGAACTCCTTTATTATGTCAAGATTCAAAGAGCTACTACAAACCATGTTGGATTTAGAGTTCCAAATTCATCTATCTGTATAGGAGAGAACAGAGGGAAACCTAAATATAAAAACTGCTACTGTACACGAACGCTTCAACCTAGAAGAACTAAATTTGGTGAGCCAAGTGGGTTATGTGTACTGATCGTTAGCAACAAGTATCATCAAGATTGGGTGAAAAAATATTTGCTGGTATTTCGGAAACTCGTTATTTCTTAGAAGCTTGGCAACCCCTCTCAATGAAAGTGCTTTCCACAGTCTGTGCCTAGAGCTACTTGAAGAGGAAACAAACCATAGAGACAAAACTGAGAACTCCTTTGTTTTGTCAAGTTTCAAAGAGCTACTACAAACCATGTTGGATTTAGAGTTCCAAATTCATCTATCTATATAGGAGAGAACAGAGGGAAACCTAAATACAAAAACTGCTACTGTAGACGAACGCTTCAACCTAGAAGAACAAAATTTGGTGAGCCAAGTGGGATTTGTGTACTGATCATTAGCACCAAGTATCATCAAGATTGGATGAAAAAATATTTGCTGGTATTTCGGAAACTCGTAATTTCTTAGAAGCTTGGCAACCCCTCTCAATGAAAGTGCTTTTCCACAGTCTGTGCCTAGGGCTACTTGAAGAGGAAACAATCCATAGAGACAAAACTGAGAACTCCTTTATTTTGTCAAGTTTCAAAGAGCTACTACAAACCATGTTGCATTTAGAGTTCCAAATTCATCTATCTATATAGAAAAGAACAGAGGGAAACCTAAATATAAAAACTGCTACTGTACACGAACGCTTCAACCTAGAAGAACTAAATTTGGTGAGCCAAGTGGGATTTGTGTACTGATCATTACCACCAAGTATCAACAAGATTGTGTGAAAAAATATTTGGTGGTATTTCGGAAACTCGTTATGTCTTAGAAGCTTGGCAACCCATCTCAATGAAAGTGCTTTCTACAGTCTTTGCCTAGGGCTACTTGAAGAGGAAACAATCCATAGCGAAAAAAACTGAGAACTCCTTTATTTTGTCAAGTTTCAAAGAGCTACTACAAACCAT
Organism: Callospermophilus lateralis; assembly: GCF_048772815.1. Classification (NCBI taxonomy): domain Eukaryota; kingdom Metazoa; phylum Chordata; class Mammalia; order Rodentia; family Sciuridae; genus Callospermophilus; species Callospermophilus lateralis. The sequence continues at coordinate 17,546 of NW_027511738.1, read as the reverse complement.
GTTGGATTTAGAGTTCCAAATTCATCTATCTATATAGGAGAGAACAGAGGGAAACCTAAATATAAAAACTGCTACTGTACACGAACGCTTCAATCTAGAAGAACTAAATTTTGGTGAGCCAAGTGGGATTTGTGTACTGATAATTATCACCAAGTATCAACAAGATTTTGTGAAAAAATATTTGCTGGTATTTCGGAAACGCGTTATTCCTTAGAAGCTTGGCAACCCATCTCAATGAAAGTGCTTCCACAGTCTGTGCCTAGGGCTACTTGAAGTGGAAACAATCCATAGAGACAAAACTGAGAACTCCTTTATTTTCTCAAGTTTCAAAGAGCTACTACAAACCATGTTGGATTTAGAGTTCCAAATTCATCTATCTGTATAGGAGAGAACAGAGGGAAACCTAAATATAAAAACTGCTACTGTACACGAACGCTTCAACCTAGAAGAACTAAATTTGGTGAGCCAAGTGGGATATGTGTACTGATCATTAGCAACAAGTATCATCAAGATTGGGTGAAAAAATATTTGCTGGTATTTCGGAAACTCGTTATTTCTTAGAAGCTTGGCAACCCCTCTCAATGAAAGTGCTTTTCCACAGTCTGTGCCTAGGGCTACTTGAAGAGAAAACAAACCATAGAGACAAATCTGAGAACTCCTTTATTATGTCAAGATTCAAAGAGCTACAACAAACCATGTTGGATTTAGAGTTCCAAATTCATCTATCTATATAGGAGAGAACAGAGGGAAACTTATATATAAAAACTGCTACAGTAGACGAACGCGTCAACCTAGAAGAACAAAATTTGGTAAGCCAAGTGGGACTTGTGTGCTGATCTTTACCACCAAGTATCATCAAGATTGGGTTAAAAATATTTGCTGGTATTTCGGAAACTCGTTATTTCTTAGAAGCTTGGCAAACCCTCTCAATGAAAGTGCTTTTCCACAGTCTGTGCCTAGTGCTACTTGAAGAGGAAACAAACCATAGAGACAAATCTGAGAACTCCTTTATTTTGTCAAGTTTCAAAGAGCTACTACAAACCATGTTGGATTTAGAGTTCCAAATATATCTATCTATATAGAAAAGAACAGAGGGAAACCTAAATATAAAAACTGCTACTGTACACGAACGCTTCAACCTAGAAGAACTAAATTTGGTGAGCCAAGTGGGATTTGTGTACTGATCATTACCACCAAGTATCAACAAGATTGTGTGAAAAAATATTTGCTGGTATTTCGGAAACTCGTTATGTCTTAGAAGCTTGGCAACCCATCTCAATGAAAGTGCTTTCCACAGTCTTTGCCTAGGGCTACTTGAAGAGGAAACAATCCATAGAGAAAAAACTGAGAACTCCTTTATTTTGTCAAGTTTCAAAGAGCTACTACAAACCATGTTGGATTTAGAGTTCCAAATTCATCTATCTATATAGGAGAGAACAAAGGGAAACCTAAATATAAAAACTGCTACTGTAGACGAACGCTTCAACCTAGAAGAACAAAATTTGCTGAGCCAAGTGGGATTTGTGTACTGATCATTAGCACCAAGTATCATCAAGATTGGTTAAAAAATATTTGCTGGTATTTCGGGAACTCGTAATTTCTTAGAAGCTTGGCAACCCCTCTAAATGAAAGTGCTTTTCCACAGTCTGTGCCTAGGGGTACTTGAAGAGGAAACAAACCATAGAGACAAAACTGAGAACTCCTTTGTTTTGTCAAGTTTCAAAGAGCTACTACAAACCATGTTGGATTTAGAGTTCCAAATTCATCTATCTATATAGGAGAGAACAGAGGGAAACCTAAATACAAAAACTGCTACTGTAGACGAACGCTTCAACCTAGAAGAACAAAATTTGGTGAGCCAAGTGGGATTTGTGTACTGATCATTAGCACCAAGTATCATCAAGATTGGATGAAAAAATATTTGCTGGTATTTCGGAAACTCGTAATTCCTTAGAAGCTTGGCAACCCCTCTCAATGAAAGTGCTTTTCCACAGTCTGTGCCTAGGGCTACTTGAAGAGGAAACAAACCATAGAGACAAAACTGAGAACTCCTTTATTTTGTCAAGTTTCAAAGAGCTACTACAAACCATGTTGGATTTAGAGTTCCAAATTCATCTATCTATATAGAAAAGAACAGAGGGAAACCTAAATATAAAAACTGCTACTGTACACGAACGCTTCAACCTAGAAGAACTAAATTTGGTGAGCCAAGTGGGATTTGTGTACTGATCATTACCACCAAGTATCAACAAGATTGTGTGAAAAAATATTTGCTGGTATTTCGGAAACTCGTTATGTCTTAGAAGCTTGGCAACCCATCTCAATGAAAGTGCTTTCCACAGTCTTTGCCTAGGGCTACTTGAAGAGGAAACATTCCATAGCGAAAAACTGAGAACTCCTTTATTTTGTCAAGTTTCAAAGAGCTACTACAAACCATGTTGGATTTAGAGTTCCAAATTCATCTATCTATATAGGAGAGAACAGAGGGAAACCTAAATATAAAAACTGCTACTGTAGACGAACGCTTCAACCTAGAAGAACAAAATTTGCTGAGCCAAGTGGGATTTGTGTACTGATCATTAGCACCAGGTATCATCAAGATTGGGTAAAAAAATATTTGCTGGTATTTCGGAAACTCGTAATTTCTTAGAAGCTTGGCAACCCCTCTCAATGAAAGTGCTTTTCCACAGTCTGTGCCTAGGGCTACTTGAAGAGGAAACAAACCATAGAGACAAAACTGAGAACTCCTTTATTTTTTCAAGTTTCAAAGAGCTACTACAAACCATGTTGGATTTAGAGTTCCAAATTCATCTATCTATATAGGAGAGAACAGAGGGAAACCTAAATATAAAAACTGCTACTGTAGACGAACTCATCAACCTAAAAGAACAAAATTTGGTGAGCCAAGTGGGATTTGTGTACTGATCATTACCACCAAGTATCATCAAGATTGGGTGAAAAAATATTTGCTGGTATTTCGGAAACTGGTTATTTCTTAGAAGCTTGGCAACCCCTATCAATGAAAGTGCATTTCCACAGTCTGTGCCTAGGGCTACTTGAAAAGGAAACAAACCAGAGAGACAAATCTGAGAACTCTTTTATTTTGTCAAGTTTCAAAGATCTACTACAAACCATGTTGGATTTAGAGTTCCAAATTCATCTATCTATATAGGAGAGAACAGAGGGAAACCTAAATATAAAAACTGCTACTGTACACGAACGCTTCAACCTAGAAGAACTAAATTTGGTGAGCCAAGTGCGAATTGTATACTGATCATTACCACCAAGTATCATCAAGATTGTGTGAAAAAATGTTTGCTGGTATTTTGGAAACTCGTTATTGCTTAGAAGCTTGGCAACCCCTCTCAATGAAAGTGCTTTTCCACAGTCTGTGCCTAGGGCTACTTGAAGAGGAAACAAAGCATAGAGACAAAACTGAGAACTCCTTTATTTTGTCAAGTTTCAAAGAGCTACAACAAACCATGTTGGATTTAGAGTTCCAAATTCATCTATCTAAATAGGAGAGAACAGAGGGAAACCTAAATATAAAAACTGCTAATGTACACGAACGCTTCAATCTAGAAGAACTAAATTTTGGTGAGCCAAGTGGGATTTGTGTACTGATCATTATCACCAAGTATGAACAAGATTTTGTGAAAAAATATTTGCTGGTATTTCGGAAACGCGTTATTCCTTAGAAGCTTGGCAACCCATCTCAATGAAAGTGCTTCCACAGTCTGTGCCTAGGGCTACTTGAAGTGGAAACAATCCATAGAGACAAAACTGAGAACTCCTTTATTTTGTCAAGTTTCAAAGAGCTACTACAAACCATGTTGGATTTAGAGTTCCAAATTCATCTATCTGTATAGGAGAGAACAGAGGGAAACCTAAATATAAAAACTGCTACTGTACACGAACGCTTCAACCTAGAAGAACTAAATTTGGTGAGCCAAGTGGGATATGTGTACTGATCATTAGCAACAAGTATCATCAAGATTGGGTGAAAAAATATTTGCTGGTATTTCGGAAACTCGTTATTTCTTAGAAGCTTGGCAACCCTTCTCAATGAAAGTGCTTTTCCACAGTCTGTGCCTAGGGCTACTTGAAGAGAAAACAAACCATAGAGACAAATCTGAGAACTCCTTTATTATGTCAAGATTCAAAGAGCTACTACAAACCATGTTGGATTTAGAGTTCCAAATTCATCTATCTGTATAGGAGAGAACAGAGGGAAACCTAAATATAAAAACTGCTACTGTACACGAACGCTTCAACCTAGAAGAACTAAATTTGGTGAGCCAAGTGGGTTATGTGTACTGATCGTTAGCAACAAGTATCATCAAGATTGGGTGAAAAAATATTTGCTGGTATTTCGGAAACTCGTAATTTCTTAGAAGCTTGGCAACCCCTCTCAATGAAAGTGCTTTTCCACAGTCTGTGCCTAGGGCTACTTGAAGAGGAAACAATCCATAGAGACAAAACTGAGAACTCCTTTATTTTGTCAAGTTTCAAAGAGCTACTACAAACCATGTTGCATTTAGAGTTCCAAATTCATCTATCTATATAGAAAAGAACAGAGGGAAACCTAAATATAAAAACTGCTACTGTACACGAACTCTTCAACCTAGAAGAACTAAATTTGGTGAGCCAAGTGGGATTTGTGTACTGATCATTACCACCAAGTATCAACAAGATTGTGTGAAAAAATATTTGGTGGTATTTCGGAAACTCGTTATGTCTTAGAAGCTTGGCAACCCATCTCAATGAAAGTGCTTTCCACAGTCTTTGCCTAGGGCTACTTGAAGAGGAAACAATCCATAGCGAAAAAACTGAGAACTCCTTTATTTTGTCATGTTTCAAAGAGCTACTACAAACCATGTTGGATTTAGAGTTCCAAATTCATCTATCTATATAGGAGAGAACAGAGGGAAACCTAAATATAAAAACTGCTACTGTACACGAACGCTTCAATCTAGAAGAACTAAATTTTAGGTGAGCCAAGTGGGATTTGTGTACTGATAATTATCACCAAGTATCAACAAGATTTTGTGAAAAAATATTTGCTGGTATTTCGGAAACGCGTTATTCCTTAGAAGCTTGGCAACCCATCTCAATGAAAGTGCTTCCACAGTCTGTGCCTAGGGCTACTTGAAGTGGAAACAATCCATAGAGACAAAACTGAGAACTCCTTTATTTTGTCAAGTTTCAAAGAGCTACTACAAACCATGTTGGATTTAGAGTTCCAAATTCATCTATCTGTATAGGAGAGAACAGAGGGAAACCTAAATATAAAAACTGCTACTGTACACGAACGCTTCAACCTAGAAGAACTAAATTTGGTGAGCCAAGTGGGATATGTGTACTGATCATTAGCAACAAGTATCATCAAGATTGGGTGAAAAAATATTTGCTGGTATTTCGGAAACTCGTTATTTCTTAGAAGCTTGGCAACCCCTCTCAATGAAAGTGCTTTTCCACAGTCTGTGCCTAGGGCTACTTGAAGAGAAAACAAACCATAGAGACAAATCTGAGAACTCCTTTATTATGTCAAGATTCAAAGAGCTACTACAAACCATGTTGGATTTAGAGTTCCAAATTCATCTATCTATATAGGAGAGAACAGAGGGAAACTTATATATAAAAACTGCTACAGTAGACGAACGCGTCAACATAGAAGAACAAAATTTGGTAAGCCAAGTGGGACTTGTGTGCTGATCTTTACCACCAAGTATCATCAAGATTGGGTGAAAAAATATTTGCTAGTATTTCGGAAACTCGTTATTTCTTAGAACCTTGGCAACCCATTCAATGAAAGTGCTATTCCACAGTCTGTGCCCAGGGCTACTTGAAGAGGAAACAAACCATAGAGGCAAATCTGAGAACTCCTTTATTTTGTAAAGTTTCAAAGAGCTACTACAAACCATGTTCGATTTAGAGTTCCAAATTCATCTATCTATATTGGAGAGAACAGAGGGAAACCTAAATATAAAAACTGCTACTGTAGACGAAAGCTTCAAACTAGAAGAACAAAATTTGGTGAGCCAAGTGGGATTTGTGTACTGATCATTAGCACCAAGTATCATCAAGATTTGGTGAAAAAATATTTGCTGGTATTTCGGAAACTCGTAATTTCTTAGAAGCTTGGCAACCCCTCTCAATGAAAGTGCTTTTCCACAGTCTGTGCCTAGGGCTACTTGAAGAGGAAACAAACCATAGAGACAAAACTGAGAACTCCTTTATTTTGTCAAGTTTCAAAGAGCTACTACAAACCATGTTGGATTTAGAGTTCCAAATTCATCTATCTATATAGGAGAGAACAGAGGGAAACCTAAATATAAAAACTGCTACTCTAGACGAACTCATCAACCTAAAAGAACAAAATTTGGTGAGCCAAGTGGGATTTGTGTACTGATCATTACCACCAAGTATCATCAAGATTGGGTGAAAAAATATTTGCTGGTATTTCGGAAACTGGTTATTTCTTAGAAGCTTGGCAACCCCTATCAATGAAAGTGCATTTCCACAGTCTATGCCTAGGGCTACTTGAAGAGGAAACAAACCATAGAGACAAATCTGAGAACTCCTTTATTTTGTCAAGTTTCAAAGAGCTACTACAAACCATGTTGGATTTAGAGTTCCAAATTCATCTATCTATATAGGAGAGAATAGAGGGAAACCTAAATATAAAAACTGCTACTGTACACGAACGCTTCAACCTAGAAGAACTAAATTTGGTGAGCCAAGTGCGAATTGTGTACTGATCATTACCACCAAGTATCATCAAGATTGGGTGAAAAAATAATTGCTGGTATTTCGGAAACTCGTTATTTCTTAGAAGCTTGGCAACCCCTCTCAATGAAAGTACTTTTCCACAGTCTGTGCCTAGGGCTACTTGAAAAGGAAAGAAACCATAGACACAAATCTGAGAACTCCTTTATTTTGTCAAGTTTCAAAGAGCTACTACAAACCATGTTGGATTTAGAGTTCCAAATTCATCTATCTATATATTAGAGAACAGAGGGAATCCTAAATATAAAAACTGCTACTGTAGAGGAACGCTTCAACCTAGAAGAACAAAGTTTGGTGAGCCAAGTGGGATTTGTGTACTGATCATTACCACCAAGTATCATCAAGATTGTGTGAAAAAATATTTGCTGGTATTTCGGAAACTCGTTATTTCTTAGAAGCTTGGCAACCCCTCTCAATGAAAGTGCTTTTACACAGTCTGTGCCTAGGGCTACTTGAAGAGGAAACAAAGCATAGAGACAAAACTGAGAACTCCTTTATTTTGTCAAGTTTCAAAGAGCTACTACAAACCATGTTGGATTTAGAGTTCCAAATTCATCTATCTATATAGGAGAGAACAGAGGGAAACCTAAAAATAAAAACTGCTACTGTACACGAACGCTTCAATCTAGAAGAACTAAATTTTGGTGAGCCAAGTGGGATTTGTGTACTGATCATTACCACCAAGTATCAACAAGATTGTGTGAAAAAATATTTGCTGGTATTTCGGAAACGCGTTATTTCTTAGAAGCTTGGCAACCCATCTCAATGAAAGTGCTTCCACAGTCTGTGCCTAGGGCTACTTGAAGTAGAAACAATCCATAGAGACAAAACTGAGAACTCCTTTATTTTGTCAAGTTTCAAAGAGCTACTACAAACCATGTTGGATTTAGAGTTCCAAATTCATCTATCTGTATAGGAGAGAACAGAGGGAAACCTAAATATAAAAACTGCTACTGTAGACGAACGCTTCAACCTAGAAGAACTAAATTTGGTGAGCCAAGTGGGATATGTGTACTGATCATTAGCAACAAGTATCATCAAGATTGGGTGAAAAAATATTTGCTGGTATTTCTGAAACTCGTTATTTCTTAGAAGCTTGGCAACCCCTCTCAATGAAAGTGCTTTTCCACAGTCTGTGCCTAGGGCTACTTGAAGAGGAAACAAACCATAGAGACAAATCTGAGAACTCCTTTATTTTGTCAAGATTCAAAGAGCTACTACAAACCATGTTGGATTTAGAGTTCCAAATTCATCTATCTATATAGGAGAGAACAGAGGGAAACTTAAATATAAAAACTGCTACTGTAGACGAACGCGTCAACTTAGAAGAACAAAATTTGGTAAGCCAAGTGGGATTTGTGTACTGATCATTACCACCAAGTATCATCAAGATTGGGTGAAAAAATATTTGCTAGTATTTCAGAAACTCGTTATTGCTTAGAAGCTTGGCAACCCCTTCAATGAAAGTGCTATTCCACAGTCTGTGCCCAGGGCTACTTGAAGAGGAAACAAACCATAGAGGCAAATCTGAGAACTCCTTTATTTTGTAAAGTTTCAAAGAGCTACTACAAAGCATGGTGGATTTAGAGTTCCAAATTCATCTATCTATATTGGAGAGAACAGAGGGAAACCTAAATATAAAAACTGCTACTGTAGACGAACGCTTCAACCTAGAAGAACAAAATTTGGTGAGCCAAGTGGGATTTGTGTACTGATCATTAGCACCAAGTATCATCAAGATTGGGTGAAAAAATATTTGCTGGTATTTCGGAAACTCGTAATTTCTTAGAAGCTTGGCAAACCCTCTCAATGAAAGTGCTTTTCCACAGTCTGTGCCTAGGGCAACTTGAAGAGGAAACAAACCATAGAGACAAAACAGAGAACTCCTTTATTTTGTCAAGTTTCAAAGAGCTACTACAAACCATGTTGGATTTAGAGTTCCAAATTCATCTATCTATATAGGAGAGAACAGAGGGAAACCTAAAAATAAAAACTGCTACTGTACACGAACGCTTCAATCTAGAAGAACTAAATTTTGGTGAGCCAAGTGGGATTTGTGTACTGATCATTACCACCAAGTATCAACAAGATTGTGTGAAAAAATATTTGCTGGTATTTCGGAAACGCGTTATTTCTTAGAAGCTTGGCAACCCATCTCAATGAAAGTGCTTCCACAGTCTGTGCCTAGGGCTACTTGAAGTAGAAACAATCCATAGAGACAAAACTGAGAACTCCTTTATTTTGTCAAGTTTCAAAGAGCTACTACAAACCATGTTGGATTTAGAGTTCCAAATTCATCTATCTGTATAGGAGAGAACAGAGGGAAACCTAAATATAAAAACTGCTACTGTAGACGAACGCTTCAACCTAGAAGAACTAAATTTGGTGAGCCAAGTGGGATATGTGTACTGATCATTAGCAACAAGTATCATCAAGATTGGGTGAAAAAATATTTGCTGGTATTTCGGAAACTCGTTATTTCTTAGAAGCTTGGCAACCCTTCTCAATGAAAGTGCTTTTCCACAGTCTGTGCCTAGGGCTACTTGAAGAGAAAACAAACCATAGAGACAAATCTGAGAACTCCTTTATTATGTCAAGATTCAAAGAGCTACTACAAACCATGTTGGATTTAGAGTTCCAAATTCATCTATCTGTATAGGAGAGAACAGAGGGAAACCTAAATATAAAAACTGCTACTGTACACGAACGCTTCAACCTAGAAGAACTAAATTTGGTGAGCCAAGTGGGTTATGTGTACTGATCGTTAGCAACAAGTATCATCAAGATTGGGTGAAAAAATATTTGCTGGTATTTCGGAAACTCGTTATTTCTTAGAAGCTTGGCAACCCCTCTCAATGAAAGTGCTTTTCCACAGTCTGTGCCTAGGGCTACTTGAAGAGGAAACAATCCATAGAGACAAAACTAAGAACTCCTTTATTTTGTCAAGTTTCAAAGAGCTACTACAAACCATGTTGCATTTAGAGTTCCAAATTCATCTATCTATATAGAAAAGAACAGAGGGAAACCTAAATATAAAAACTGCTACTGTACACGAACGCTTCAACCTAGAAGAACTAAATTTGGTTAGCCAAGTGGGATTTGTGTACTGATCATTACCACCAAGTATCAACAAGATTGTGTGAAAAAATATTTGGTGGTATTTCGGAAACTCGTTATGTCTTAGAAGCTTGGCAACCCATCTCAATGAAAGTGCTTTCCACAGTCTTTGCCTAGGGCTACTTGAAGAGGAAACAATCCATAGCGAAAAAACTGAGAACTCCTTTATTTTGTCAAGTTTCAAAGAGCTACTACAAACCATGTTGGATTTAGAGTTCCAAATTCATCTATCTATATAGGAGAGAACAGAGGGAAACCTAAATATAAAAACTGCTACTGTACACGAACGCTTCAATCTAGAAGAACTAAATTTTGGTGAGCCAAGTGGGATTTGTGTACTGATAATTATCACCAAGTATCAACAAGATTTTGTGAAAAAATATTTGCTGGTATTTCGGAAACGCGTTATTCCTTAGAAGCTTGGCAACCCATCTCAATGAAAGTGCTTCCACAGTCTGTGCCTAGGGCTACTTGAAGTGGAAACAATCCATAGAGACAAAACTGAGAACTCCTTTATTTTGTCAAGTTTCAAAGAGCTACTACAAACCATGTTGGATTTAGAGTTCCAAATTCATCTATCTGTATAGGAGAGAACAGAGGGAAACCTAAATATAAAAACTGCTACTGTACACGAACGCTTCAACCTAGAAGAACTAAATTTGGTGAGCCAAGTGGGATATGTGTACTGATCATTAGCAACAAGTATCATCAAGATTGGGTGAAAAAATATTTGCTGGTATTTCGGAAACTCGTTATTTCTTAGAAGCTTGGCAACCCCTCTCAATGAAAGTGCTTTTCCACAGTCTGTGCCTAGGGCTACTTGAAGAGAAAACAAACCATAGAGACAAATCTGAGAACTCCTTTATTATGTCAAGATTCAAAGAGCTACTACAAACCATGTTGGATTTAGAGTTCCAAATTCATCTATCTATATAGGAGAGAACAGAGGGAAACTTATATATAAAAACTGCTACAGTAGACGAACGCGTCAACATAGAAGAACAAAATTTGGTAAGCCAAGTGGGACTTGTGTGCTGATCTTTACCACCAAGTATCATCAAGATTGGGTGAAAAAATATTTGCTAGTATTTCGGAAACTCGTTATTTCTTAGAAGCTTGGCAACCCCTTCAATGAAAGTGCTATTCCACAGTCTGTGCCCAGGGCTACTTGAAGAGGAAACAAACCATAGAGGCAAATCTGAGAACTCCTTTATTTTGTAAAGTTTCAAAGAGCTACTACAAACCATGTTCGATTTAGAGTTCCAAATTCATCTATCTATATTGGAGAGAACAGAGGGAAACCTAAATATAAAAACTGCTACTGTAGACGAAAGCTTCAAACTAGAAGAACAAAATTTGGTGAGCCAAGTGGGATTTGTGTACTGATCATTAGCACCAAGTATCATCAAGATTTGGTGAAAAAATATTTGCTGGTATTTCGGAAACTCGTAATTTCTTAGAAGCTTGGCAACCCCTCTCAATGAAAGTGCTTTTCCACAGTCTGTGCCTAGGGCTACTTGAAGAGGAAACAAACCATAGAGACAAAACTGAGAACTCCTTTATTTTGTCAAGTTTCAAAGAGCTACTACAAACCATGTTGGATTTAGAGTTCCAAATTCATCTATGTATATAGGACAGAACAGAGGGAAACCTAAATATAAAAACTGCTACTGTAGACGAACGCTTCAACCTAGAAGAACAAAATTTGGTGAGCCAAGTGGGATTTGTGTACTGATCCTTAGCACCAAGTATCATCAAGATTGGGTGAAAAAATATTTGCTGGTATTTCGGAAACTCGTAATTTCTTAGAAGCTTGGCAACCCCTCTCAATGAATGTGCTTTTCCACAGTCTGTGCCTAGGGCTACTTGAAGAGGAAACAAACCATAGAGACAAAACTGAGAACTCCTTTATTTTGTCAAGTTTCAAAGAGCTACTACAAACCATGTTGGATTTAGAGTTCCAAATTCATCTATCTATATAGGAGAGAACAGAGGGAAACCTAAATATAAAAACTGCTACTCTAGACGAACTCATCAACCTAAAAGAACAAAATTTGGTGAGCCAAGTGGGATTTGTGTACTGATCATTACCACCAAGTATCATCAAGATTGGGTGAAAAAATATTTGCTGGTATTTCGGAAACTGGTTATTTCTTAGAAGCTTGGCAACCCCTATCAATGAAAGTGCATTTCCACAGTCTGTGCCTAGGGCTACTTGAAGAGGAAACAAACCATAGAGACAAATCTGAGAACTCCTTTATTTTGTCAAGTTTCAAAGAGCTACTACAAACCATGTTGGATTTAGAGTTCCAAATTCATCTATCTATATAGGAGAGAATAGAGGGAAACCTAAATATAAAAACTGCTACTGTACACGAACGCTTCAACCTAGAAGAACTAAATTTGGTGAGCCAAGTGCGAATTGTGTACTGATCATTACCACCAAGTATCATCAAGATTGGGTGAAAAAATAATTGCTGGTATTTCGGAAACTCGTTATTTCTTAGAAGCTTGGCAACCCCTCTCAATGAAAGTACTTTTCCACAGTCTGTGCCTAGGGCTACTTGAAAAGGAAAGAAACCATAGACACAAATCTGAGAACTCCTTTATTTTGTCAAGTTTCAAAGAGCTACTACAAACCATGTTGGATTTAGAGTTCCAAATTCATCTATCTATATATTAGAGAACAGAGGGAATCCTAAATATAAAAACTGCTACTGTAGAGGAACGCTTCAACCTAGAAGAACAAAGTTTGGTGAGCCAAGTGGGATTTGTGTACTGATCATTACCACCAAGTATCATCAAGATTGTGTGAAAAAATATTTGCTGGTATTTCGGAAACTCGTTATTTCTTAGAAGCTTGGCAACCCCTCTCAATGAAAGTGCTTTTACACAGTCTGTGCCTAGGGCTACTTGAAGAGGAAACAAAGCATAGAGACAAAACTGAGAACTCCTTTATTTTGTCAAGTTTCAAAGAGCTACTACAAACCATGTTGGATTTAGAGTTCCAAATTCATCTATCTATATAGGAGAGAACAGAGGGAAACCTAAAAATAAAAACTGCTACTGTACACGAACGCTTCAATCTAGAAGAACTAAATTTTGGTGAGCCAAGTGGGATTTGTGTACTGATCATTACCACCAAGTATCAACAAGATTGTGTGAAAAAATATTTGCTGGTATTTCGGAAACGCGTTATTTCTTAGAAGCTTGGCAACCCATCTCAATGAAAGTGCTTCCACAGTCTGTGCCTAGGGCTACTTGAAGTAGAAACAATCCATAGAGACAAAACTGAGAACTCCTTTATTTTGTCAAGTTTCAAAGAGCTACTACAAACCATGTTGGATTTAGTGTTCCAAATTCATCTATCTGTATAGGAGAGAACAGAGGGAAACCTAAATATAAAAACTGCTACTGTAGACGAACGCTTCAACCTAGAAGAACTAAATTTGGTGAGCCAAGTGGGATATGTGTACTGATCATTAGCAACAAGTATCATCAAGATTGGGTGAAAAAATATTTGCTGGTATTTCTGAAACTCGTTATTTCTTAGAAGCTTGGCAACCCCTCTCAATGAAAGTGCTTTTCCACAGTCTGTGCCTAGGGCTACTTGAAGAGGAAACAAACCATAGAGACAAATCTGAGAACTCCTTTATTTTGTCAAGATTCAAAGAGCTACTACAAACCATGTTGGATTTAGAGTTCCAAATTCATCTATCTATATAGGAGAGAACAGAGGGAAACTTAAATATAAAAACTGCTACTGTAGACGAACGCGTCAACTTAGAAGAACAAAATTTGGTAAGCCAAGTGGGATTTGTGTACTGATCATTACCACCAAGTATCATCAAGATTGGGTGAAAAAATATTTGCTAGTATTTCAGAAACTCGTTATTGCTTAGAAGCTTGGCAACCCCTTCAATGAAAGTGCTATTCCACAGTCTGTGCCCAGGGCTACTTGAAGAGGAAACAAACCATAGAGGCAAATCTGAGAACTCCTTTATTTTGTAAAGTTTCAAAGAGCTACTACAAAGCATGGTGGATTTAGAGTTCCAAATTCATCTATCTATATTGGAGAGAACAGAGGGAAACCTAAATATAAAAACTGCTACTGTAGACGAACGCTTCAACCTAGAAGAACAAAATTTGGTGAGCCAAGTGGGATTTGTGTACTGATCATTAGCACCAAGTATCATCAAGATTGGGTGAAAAAATATTTGCTGGTATTTCGGAAACTCGTAATTTCTTAGAAGCTTGGCAAACCCTCTCAATGAAAGTGCTTTTCCACAGTCTGTGCCTAGGGCAACTTGAAGAGGAAACAAACCATAGAGACAAAACAGAGAACTCCTTTATTTTGTCAAGTTTCAAAGAGCTACTACAAACCATGTTGGATTTAGAGTTCCAAATTCATCTATCTATATAGGAGAGAACAGAGGGAAACCTAAATATAAAAACTGCTACAGTACACGAACGCTTCAATCTAGAAGAACTAAATTTTGGTGAGAAAAGTGGGATTTGTGTACTGATCATTACCACCAAGTATCAACAAGATTGTGTGAAAAAATATTTGCTGGTATTTCGGAAACTCGTTATTTCTTAGAAGCTTGGCAACCCATCTCAATGAAAGTGCTTCCACAGTCTGTGCCTAGGGCTACTTGAAGTGGAAACAATCCATAGAGACAAAACTGAGAACTCCTTTATTTTGTCAAGTTTCAAAGAGCTACTACAAACCATGTTGGATTTAGAGTTCCAAATTCATCTATCTGTATAGGAGAGAACAGAGGGAAACCTAAATATAAAAACTGCTACTGTACACGAACGCTTCAACCTAGAAGAACTAAATTTGGTGAGCCAAGTGGGATATGTGTACTGATCATTAGCAACAAGTATCATCAAGATTGGGTGAAAAAATATTTGCTGGTATTTCTGAAACTCGTTATTTCTTAGAAGCTTGGCAACCCCTCTCAATGAAAGTGCTTTTCCACAGTCTGTGCCTAGGGCTACTTGAAGAGGAAACAAACCATAGAGACAAATCTGAGAACTCCTTTATTATGTCAAGATTCAAAGAGCTACTACAAACCATGTTGGATTTAGAGTTCCAAATTCATCTATCTATATAGGAGAGAACAGAGGGAAACTTAAATATAAAAACTGCTACTGTAGACGAACGCGTCAACCTAGAAGAACAAAATTTGGTAAGCCAAGTGGGATTTGTGTACTGATCATTGCCACCAAGTATCATCAAGATTGGGTGAAAAAAGATTTGCTAGTATTTCGGAAATTCGTTATTGCTTAGAAGCTTGGCAACCCCTTCAATGAAAGTGCTATTCCACAGTCTGTGCCCAGGGCTACTTGAAGAGGAAACAAACCATAGAGGCAAATCTGAGAACTCCTTTATTTTGTCAAGTTTCAAAGAGCTACTACAAACCATGTTGGATTTAGAGTTCCAAATTCATCTATCTATATTGGAGAGAACAGAGGGAAACCTAAATATAAAAACTGCTACTGTAGACGAACGCTTCAACCTAGAAGAACAAAATTTGGTGAGCCAAGTGGGATGTGTACTGATTATTAGCACCAAGTATCATCAAGATTGGGTGAAAAAATATTTGCTGGTATTTCGGAAACTCGTAATTTCTTAGAAGCTTGGCAACCCCTCTCAATGAAAGTGCTTTTTCACAGTCTGTGCCTAGGGCTACTTGAAGAGGAAACAAACCATAGAGACAAAACTGAGAACTCCTTTATTTTGTCAAGTTTCAAAGAGCTACCACAAACCATGTTGGATTTAGAGTTCCAAATTCATCTATCTATATAGGAGAGAACAGAGAGAAACCTAAATATGAAAACTGCTACTGTACACGAACGCTTCAACCTAGAAGAACAAAATTTGGTGAGCCAAGTGGGATTAGTGTACTGATCATTACCACCAAGTATCATCAAGATTGGGTGAAAAAATATTTGCTGGTATTTCGGAAACTAGTTATTTCTTAGAAGCTTGGCAACCCATCTCAATGAAAGTGCTTTCCACAGTCTGTGCCTAGGGCTACTTGAAGAGGAAACAAACCATAGAGGCAAATCTGAGAACTCCTTTATTTTGTAAAGTTTCAAAGAGCTACTACAAACCATGTTCGATTTAGAGTTCCAAATTCATCTATCTATATTGGAGAGAACAGAGGGAAGCCTAAATATAAAATCTGCTAGTGTAGACGAACGCTTCAACCTAGAAGAACAAAATTTGGTGAGCCAAGTGGGAATTTGTGTACTGATCATTACCACCAAGTATCATCAAGATTGGGTGAAAAAATATTTGCTGGTATTTCGGAAACTCGTTAGTTCTTAGAAGCTTGGCAACCCCTCTCAATGAAAGTGCTTTCCACAGTCTGTGCCTAGGGCTACTTGAAGAGGAAACAAACCATAGAGACAAAACTGAGAACTCCTTTGTTTTGTCAAGTTTCAAAGAGCTACTACAAACCATGTTGGATTTAGAGTTCCAAATTCATCTATGTATATAGGACAGAACAGAGGGAAACCTAAATATAAAAACTGCTACTGTAGACGAACGCTTCAACCTAAAAGAACAAAATTTGTTGAGCCAAGTGGGATTTGTGTACTGATCATTACCACCAAGTATCATCAAGATTGGGTCAAAAAATATTTGCTGGTATTTCGGAAACTCGTTATTTCTTAGAAGCTTGGCAACCCCTCTCAATGAAAGTGCCTTTCACAGTCTGTGCCTAGGGCTACTTGAAGAGGAAACAAACCATAGAGACAAACTGAGAACTCCTTTATTTTGTCAAGTTTCAAAGAGCTACTACAAACCATGTTGGATTTAGAGTTCCAAATTCATCTATCTATATAGGAGAGAACAGAGGGGAACCTAAATATAAAAACTGCTACAGTACACGAACGTTTCAATCTAGAAGAAATAAATTTTGGTGAGCCAAGTGGGTTTGTGTACTGATCATTACCACCAAGTATCAACAAGATTGTGTGAAAAAATATTTGCTGGTATTTTGGAAACGCGTTATTTCTTAGAAGCTTGGCAACCCATCTCAATGAAAGTGCTTCCACAGTCTGTGCCTAGGGCTACTTGAAGTGGAAACAATCCATAGAGACAAAACTGAGAACTCCTTTATTTTGTCAAGTTTCAAAGAGCTACTACAAACCATGTTGGATTTAGAGTTCCAAATTCATCTATCTATATAGGAGAGAACAGAGAGAAACCTAAATATAAAAACTGCTACTGTAGACGAACGCTTCAACCTAGAAGAACAAAATTTGGTGAGCCAAGTGGGATTTGTGTACTGATCATTACCACCAAGTATCATCAAGATTGGGTGAAAAAATATTTGCTGGTATTTCGGAAACTCGTTATTGCTTAGAAGCTTGGCAAACCCTTCAATGAAAGTGCTATTCCACAGTCTGTGCCCAGGGCTACTTGAAGAGGAAACAAACCATAGAGGCAAATCTGAGAACTCCTTTATTTTGTCAAGTTTCAAAGAGCTACTACAATCCATGTTGGATTTAGAGTTCCAAATTCATCTATCTGTATAGGAGAGAACAGAGGGAAACCTAAATATAAAAACTGCTACTGTACACGAACGCTTCAACCTAGAAGAACTAAATTTGGTGAGCCAAGT